>NC_087376.1:10929360-11079360 GCF_031761385.1 Necator americanus
TTCGGCCCGCCTTGATTGAACCGTAATGGTCCTTGTTCCGATTCGGTCATGATATACATGTTAACCCTCCTAAAAGGTTGCGGGGTTCGTCTTCCAGTTCTTTCAATTGAATACGCACTATTTGGTAAGTACTGATGGGAGTTCCTACGGCTATGAGGAATGTCGATATATTGCTTGATATATTGAGCGGAGTTATGAAGTTAGAAGATGGGAATTTACGGCTCTCTAGGCTTCTATTCTGGGAAGTACTTTGAATTAACTGTGTTGTGGTACCTACTTCTGTTGCCACCGCTGTACATGTTACTGACATGACTGACACAGTGCTGAGGTTACGTGTCAGTTTATTATAGTCCAACCTTCTCGTCTGACAAAGGTTATAACGTGACGGTTTCGTTCCCATTAGTTGATCGTCTACTGTGGTTTCTTGTGCGGTTCCCTGCGAATTTCCCGGAGTTTGCTGGCCTGATCCTAGTTCGTCTCCGAATCGTCGAGTTCCAGCTCCAGAGGCACCAACCGATTTAGTGGTCTTCTGACCTTCCTCATGAAGATAGTATGACAGATGCCTTTCTAACCGTGCCTTCGTTGTTTCTCATAAGTTCAACCACGCGACCCATTTTCCACGTGTATCGAGGTCATCACAGATCAACATTACTTGTCTCATCTCTGGAGTAGTGCGCGATCCGCGCTTAGTTGTTACATCTGGTTGGTGCTTCTCTCGTATAGGCGTCAGGTACTGCTCTTGACATTGCTGCCAAATTTGCTCTGATTATGTCAGAGCTTTCATTGACGTTTATTGTAGCTTCGCCTGTGAAGCCAGCCACTCGGCTGGCGTTGCGGTGTCGGAATCATCTGTCTGAGCATCTCCTGTTTGAAGCGGAGATGGTACTGCAAACTCATTCTGAATGAAGTCAATAGGTCGCAAAACGCTCTGCGAATCGTTCTCCGCTCCCACGTATACTAGAGGTCGTGTATTTAGCATGCTTTCGATCTCGACAATAAGAGTTCCCAACTCTTCTCTTGAAGGGGTCGTTTTCCCTCGCGACTTGCACATTTCCAACTTAAGCGACCTATTGACCGACCTGGTTAAGCGCTCATATGCATATCCTTGCTACACTCGTGTCCTTCCTTCTCGTTTCGAAGCATTCTGATGAATGACGATGATGATGACTAACGTGAATGTGGAGGTGTTGCCGCTCGTAATGGTTTTTTGTACGGTCCCGGTCCTAGGACCGAGACTACGGGCCAGCTAAGTGAGGAGGTACGATTCCGGTGCCATGCTGCTAGCTTGCTAGTGCGACAAGCCGACCGAGGACAACACCCCGTCGCGTCATACTGCTAATGTCTACAATATGTTCTGTGTGGAAGTCGTGAACTGGCAGACAGTCTCAGAAAACGCCGTGTTGACATATGCTGTGTACAGGAGACTTGCTGGAAAGGCTCCAAGTCAAGGGATTTAGGCTATGGCTACAAGCTCATCTACCACGGGGTGGTTCGACTATCGGATCGCCTAATGGCTGCAAAAGTAGACACAGGAGAAGTGGAGTTGCGAGTCGTCTCTGCTCATGCGCCACCATGTGGATTGTAGTGAAGAAGAGATGGCGTGCTTTTGGGAAGATCTGGAGCAGTACGTCCAGTTTTTGGAAGGAGAAGAACTTCTAATCGGAGAAGACTTCAACGGACATGTCGGTCCTCGGGAAGACGGGTTCGAGAGTGGTCATGGAGGATACGGCTATGGAGCTTGTAACGACGACAGGTTGCGAATCCTGGAGTATGCTGTTGCAAGTGACTTGATCATTGCTAACACGCAGTATCGGAAAAGAAAATCGCATTTGATCACATACACTAGGGGCGGTCGTCAAACACAAATAGACTTCTGGATGTTATGCCGATGGGATCACCAACTTCTGCAGGATTCAGAAGTCGTCTCTACAGACCATGTCGCTGCCCAACACCATTTGCTCGTTATGGACTTGAAAATCTTCCGTCCAAGGGAGAGACTGAAACACAGCGCATCAAATGGCAGAATGTGAAGGATCGAAAGGAAGTATTCTCCGCGTCCGTGGCTCCATCTACACTTCCCCACCCTACCCGTAGAGTGGAGGAAATGTGGGTGCGAGTAAAGAGAGTCTCGGCGGAATTTCGAGCATGCCCCGGTCATGCCTCGTCAGAGCAATCAGCAATGATACATGTCCTAAAGAGATTCACTTTCGTTGGCACCTAAATAGCTGACTCTGCTTACCTACCGCTAATCATGTGCTGCATCACCGGCTAGGATATAATTCATTATCTACTAAATTGTATTGGAGAATCAGAGACATTCGCTACAATTTTGTGACGTGAGGTGATCTCAACTCAACATTGTAACCGTACCAAAAGCAAGAGAAATCTTCGCGTAAAGTATGAGATAAGAATGTATCTAATAGCTTCAAATTACGTGCGTAAAAATTTTTGTTAAAACGGAATATTCCAGCTTTCAAAAGTAACGATAATGAGAATTATCGTTATCCTGTAACTCCCAAGCTTTTTTTGTAGCCTTATTTATTTCTGGACAGAGGGACTTTCTGTATCTCTGACTTCTTGGAACCTACAGGAAGAGAGAGTTCAAATTTGATAAGATTTCTAGACTTTGAAGGTGATATAAAGACAAACTCACTCCCTTTCTTTATTAGAACACCCTACAAAATCCCATGTACTATCTGACACTATTATTGTTTTACTTATTCGGTAACTTCGACAGCTCACACCACTCTTCTTTACATATTTCCTCGTAACTGCGCAGTTTTCTGCGTCTCTGCGGCTAGAAGAGCATCTAAGACGGTTGTCTGCCGCTCCATGAGCGACTGAAGGGTGACCTCGTCGAGGTATGTTTGCGTGTCCGGCGGCATATTCACTGGACACCTTATGTCTCAGAGGCATTCGCGTATTTGAGCTTGGTCTTCTCGTATGAGTTACCACAGTTGAGCACTTCCCAATAAAATCAACGGTTTAACAGCTGTGCACGCTTGCACATGCATTGCATCGATTGACGTTCAGATTGCGTTTGATGATAAACGTGACATCTTCATCTAGCACTGGAGGAGTTCGAAAATTGCAAGTGAGCTTGGTGCAGGTGAGAAGTTCTAACGAATATGGATCTTCTTTGTCGTCCCATATCTCCATGGGTACCTTTCGGCTTATGCATTCCTGTACGCGCAAAGTTGTCGTACTTAATGTTGGTAGACATAGTTTTTCTGCCAGCGATCAGTGTAAGACACCCGAATCTAATAGTGCCGCTACTTTCCTCAATCTACGCCGTGGGGGATCCATAATGATGATTTCTCCTATCGGTAGATATGTTTCTTGAATACAAAGGATACTTTCGCTCGAATGGAGTCTAGCTACTGCATCGTCTTGCTGTTCGATACGCGCCGTGTTCTGTTCTCGATGTTGATTGTTCAACTGATGAGTCGTTGTTGAAGTAAAGTTTGGTTTTTGATTAACCTTCGCTTTTCCTGTCCTCTAATGACGGATACTGGTTTCTCCTGTCGTGGTGTTGATGCTGCTGTAGCTGTCGTCGCTTCGAAGCATCAGGATGTATGATATCTTCCTTGACATTCGAAACACACGCGCTTCTTACACTCTCTCACTTTTAATTCTAATAGGAGAGTTCTCTGAATCGTGCTTTGCGTCCATGGTGTTCGATCCTTCTGTAAGCCACGTAAGGGCTCTTAATTGGTCTTGCAGTAGAGCTGTGTATTGCACAGCAGAGTAGGGTTTGATTATCGATTTTCATGAGGACGACTTGCTGTCCGTCCTTTTTCCTTTGTACCTTTTTTTAAAAAGTTTTTTTTACGTATAAAAAAAGACTTTGAGGAAAAATCTCCTGAGGAGAAATGACAAATTGTTATTCTCCACAAGGTTTACCATCCTAGAAGATGAATTGAGCGAGAATTGAATATATTAGCGTCTTGCTGCCCGAACAGAGCTACCTAGTGGCGGGCGTGGAGCAGCTCCACTGCTGAACTCCGACAGGAGCGCTACCCAACTAATGGTAACTACTGATAAAGTATGTTAGATTGAAGGGCTGCTTCCATTGCGACAACGCTTACTGGAGCATGGTGCAAATTGAATGGCAAGATCTTTGGAATACAAATTTTCTATCTGATCATTTTATGATTGGTTGCGTCCAGCTTGTTGCAAGAAGATAAAGGCGAGATGGCCAGCGAAGCTCAGAACAAGTAAGGAAAGCGGGATTATGCGTATAATGTGAAACGATGCAACATAATAAATGATATCATATCTGAGTTTTCCGTTTAAAAAAGGACAGTTTATAGCACTCCAAAAATCTTCTGACGTAATAGGTGAAGAATCTTCCAAAACTCACAGCACTCCAACTAAGGATTTGCTTCATTTTGTCCGGGTATCACCTTGATCACCTTGACTCCCGTTGATCTTCGAACTGGTCGAGCGGACACCAGTAATCCTTCCATTTGTCCCGATCGCGTGTTAGGGTCGCCCAGTGGTTCCTTTTTTCACGTGGGACACGAAGAGCATCATATTTTTCTTCGAAGGACTTCGTAAAGAAATCTGACCATCGGATCGGCGGTCTTTCTGTAGTGCGCTTAATATCGCGGGGAACCCAGTCGCTCACGGCTCTGGTCCAACGGTTGTCGTTAAAGCGCATCATGTGTCCGGCCCACCTTATTTTACTTTCCTTGACAAACACAGCGACGTCTCTAATCGTCGGTCGCTGACGTGGGAGAGAACATCAAATCCCGTCCCTCACGTGCGTGAAAGGGGATACTCGTAGCATCACTCTCTCAATTGCGCGTCCAATGACGCTCACCGCGTTTTCTTCCTGCTTGCGAAATGTCCAGGTTTCCGAAGCAGAGGTCAAAGCAGGAAGTAAGGTGGTGTTGAAGAGGTGAGCACGGAGTGCGGTGTTATTGGTCTTCTTCTCCACATCCTCGATGCTCTTATACGCTCCCCAAGCCGCTCACTGCCCAGCTCGGGGGTCAGGTCGTTCATCATGTTCAATTTCCGACCCAGATAAACGTAGCTGGCGCACTCGAATATGTTCATTCCGTTGAGCGTGAATGGGGCATCCGAGACCCATCCGTTCCGCATGAACATCATCTTTCGCAGATTCAGCTGAAGAACGATGCATCCACATGTTTCGTCGAATTCAGTCACGAATCATGAAATCTATCATCCTATGCCTAAATTTTCGACGAAGAAAATTGAAAAAAGGGTTGATAAAAAGGACGGTTATAACTTTACAAAAAAGTCACTACTGTTATTTTTTATTGGTCGGTGTAGGCTAGCGAAGCGAACACTACAAAAATTCTGAGGTCCGGCTTTAGCCGGACGTTTGACTGGACCCAGACTGGACTGGACTGGTACGAAGTTAGTCCGTGTGTATGTGTGTGTATGTGTGTGCATGTGTGTGTATGTGTGTGCATGTGTATGTGTGTATGCGTCTATGTGTGTATGTGTGTATGTGTGTACGTGTTTGTGTGTACGTGTGTGTGTATGTGTGTATGCGTGTGTGTGTGTATGCGTGTATGTATGTATGTGTGTGTGGTGTGTGTATGTGTGTATATGTGTGTATGTGCGTATGTGTGTATGTGTATGTGTGTATGTGTGCATGTGTGCATGCGTGTGTATGTGTGTGTATGTGTGTGTCCTTTCCTCAAGATGTTGTGTTGGCCAGTTCTAATCATTTCAATAATGGATTAAAAACATAACTAGCGAGTGTGTGTGTGACGAAATTCCGAAAGGGGGGTGCAACGGGTCCCGCGGCGTCGGATTGGTGCGCAGGTGCCGCAAAACTGTAAAATGGGGTGCGATGGGTCGAGTGGTGTGGAATTGGTGTTCTTTGGTCCGGTAGTATTACACAGTAACTTCGTGATGGTGTTGCAAAAGGTTAATGTGACGTTGCAACCGTTTCATATCTGCGGCTACTAGCTGTGTTGCGTTTCACATCTACGTCATCTTCGCGCGTCTACTTCTTTGCACGTTTCTCTCACGATAGTAACATCACTTCATCAGAAAGTGGAAACACGCATGCAAGCGGCTGCTTAAATAGAAGCAAGCAGTTTATGTGATATGGGGAGGAACGTTATCTTTATCAGTACTACGATGTTGTTCACGTCATTTTATGGTAAAACATCATTCTGTGGTAACTGCTAGGGGAAAACAGAAGGAACACCTATCCTTTGAGTAATACTTTCAAATTGTGATCGTGATGATGAATTGATTCAAATCGAAGGAGTGTTTGAAGCTGAAGTCTGAATATTCTCCAAGTGTAGAACCGACTCGTTTAAAAAAAAAAACTATAACATCTTTCCCCTTTATTTATAATAAAAAAAAGGAATCGAGGAAGAAAGAATCGTTAGATCAACACAATTCTAATTTGAGAGTATAACGCACTACTATTAATTTTCATTGATCAGTACAGGGGAGCGAAGCGAACACCACAGAATGTCTAAAGTCCGGCTTTGGCCGGACGTTCAGACTGGCATATACAAGTGAGCTAAATCAGATGTGTGTGTGTGCGTGTGTGTATGTTTGTGTTCGCGATAGAAAACGATGGATGCAGCGACTGAACATGTTCTAGTGTTTCTGAAATATAAATTATTTATTCAAATAGAAGTTTATCCAAACAGTGGTGCTGGCGCTGGTTAGGAAAAATAGCGAAGAGACGAATGGAAAATGTTCAATGGTGTTTGGAAAAGTTAGTGATGTGCTCATTGCTTAGCATCAGTGTATTCAAAACATTTGAACATGGATGCTTGAAGAGGTACTACAAGAGGGTATGCCTGTAACCTATTTAATGTTTGTTTAAGTTGATGAACCAATAAGGTTTCACTACGACGTTTGAAGTGTATCTCCTTTCTTTGAAAGAAGATGTATCTTCACACAATTACGATCATATAATGAAAATAATTCCAATGAAAATAAATAATTCATATAATATACTTCAAAAGAAGCCGCGTATACAAGTCTGATTGCTACTTGCTCGTGCTGTTCCTGCTGTAACTAAATCAATCAGGCATTCGAATGTACGCATTGGGAACGTACGAGCTATATAACTAGAACTGTTACTTGGCGAAACATTCCCATATGTTGCAAAAAGATGCTGTCGGAGAACAATAAGGAGGTCTGTGATGAACTCAATGCGGTGATGTCTAAAATACCCACCCAGTACGTGGTCATTATAGGAATCGATGCAAATGCGAAGATGAGATTTGAACAACAATAACATATGCTAGGAAAAGGGTATTATCCGGCAGAGCGCACGTCGGACAACGGTGACCGTCTGGTCGACTTATGTGAACAGACGCGCCTCATCAACCCTTCTACGTTTAAAAGAAATGAACGACGCCATCAGCTCAAGAGGCAGGGGATCAACCTTACTGACGCCTGAAAAGCAGCGCAAACGGAAGAGAGCTCATAAAAATCAGCTCGACTACGTTTTGATGAGAAACATTCCTCAGTAAGACATGCGAAAATTTAGAGCTGTTTGAGACGTCGCGTTCGACTCTGCCCTTCCAGTTCTTCCCAGCTTCAAGATAGATTCCACAGTACGAACCCAGAAGTTCCTCTTCAACCGAAAATCCACATGGCATGTTTGAAAGACGAAGAATGCAGAACGAAATTCCGCCAACGTGTGTCTATTCTTGTTGGAGTACGGACCAGGAAGAAGCTTCGCGACGCGGATTCCTTCACAAAGTGCATCCAGAATGCTGCAAGGGGAACGCTCTCGGTTCTATTGCCGCGGTAAAAGTTTGCCTTTGCATCTGCGGAAACAAAATCCACGTAAACTTCTTCATGCGTCGCTCTCAGCACTAGCAGTTTCAGCCAGGAAAAGCATTTTAGAAGTAAGACGCGTCGCCAGTTGAAACGTAACGGTGAGAACGACTGGACGTCAAGAGCGAAGGAGTTTGAAAATAGTGGAAAGACTAGAACTTGCGGAACGCCTATACTTTGTTGAAACAGTATAGCGGCAAGATGAAAGGATGTTCTCCAGTCCCCAACACTGGCAACGGAGTCGCTGTCAGGAAACAAATCATAACCATCTGGAGGGAACACTTCAACATCTTGGAGAACCGTCATCAGTCACGACCAAAGTACACCACGGTCAGCGAAGAACCACCGACCAATTATTCGTGAACAGGTGGAGCTCATTTGTTGGGGGCGACTCGAAACCGCCTTCCTTGCACCTCTCACTCACTTGATTGCAGGTTTGTGGCCGGACCGACGCGCGGGATATTATGAGTTCATCCTGGCACAGCAGAAACAGGGAGTCCATCCCCTGAATCCCCACGCGCCTCAAGGAAGGGAATGGATCGCTTTTGCTCCGTGATTAGCCTCCTATCCGCCATCTGAGGACGCGCCACGTAGTCTTGCGACTAACCGCCTGTGATACCTCTAATGAAAGAGATTCGTGGAAATTAAAGCGTGATGTAGTTACAAGTCCATGTTATTTTGTGTGGTGTTCTGATGAGAAGGCGGAGTGATTTTTTTTTCTGGATATTACCTTCAGGAAATCTTATCTTCTTTTTTCTTTTTTATCTTTTTCTTTTCTTTTTTTCTCTTTTTTTAAAATTTTTTTTCTAGGAGGTCAGAGATATAGAAGGTCCTTCTGTCCGGAAATAAATTAGGCTGCAAAAAGGTTTGGAACTTGCAGGATAACTATCCTCACTAAAGTATTGCGTTCCATCAAGATAACGCCAGACCGCACACATCTTTAACAACAAAAAGCTGCAAGGGTTTGGGTAGGTGGTTCTATCGACCCGCTGTATAGTCCAGGCCTAGCACCAAGTGACTATCTCTTTTCGAGCATTTGCAAAATTTTCTTGATGGTAGAAAACTGGCCTCAAGAGAGGCTTGTGAAAATGAGGTGACGCAAAGTAATCACGTTAGCTAATAAGGACGCGGACATTTTCAATTGCGAAATTATGAAATTGTCATGAAAAACGGACAAAAATTATCGAACAAAACGGCGCATATTTGGTCTAAGTCGGTTAGTCTTAGCTATGTTGATTTCACCGTTGAAATAAAGCGAAAAAATGCTCACAACTTTTTACTTCACCTAATACGAATCGCGAATTTTGATAATTGATTGATCAATTGATGATGTCTGCTCGGTTATAATGTGATTTTACTGGGAAAGCGTGAGAGCTGGTCATTGAGGATCAATCCTACCGTCTTCTTCTTTTCTCTTTGATTTCTTGATGAATAATAGCAACAATATTTGCACAAATGTGTATTTGTCTTTTATCACCATTTTCCATTATTTCTGAGAAAAACTGTTATAATTGTCAATACGTGAGTGAATGTCTGTTACTGTATGGCTTTGATACATGCATAGGTGCGGAGCGAGAGGATTATGCCATGCCGTGGACATATCATGCAACCTTTGTCCCCATCTCGCACTCAGAGGAAATACTTCGTCCAATAACAGCACACTGACACGCTATGAAAAAATACTATCTTCCAACATCTAAGTAGAAATTCATTGAGATTTCTGCGATTGAATTGCAGCAGTCACGAAATCATAGTACACTAAGGACGTTAATTTATCACTCATTTATTTTCTCCTGTTATGCTCATTCTTTTTTTAGTTTCGATGCACTTGATAAGAACCAGAGGATCGAGTTTGAGAGGAATAAGGAACGCTTCAACTTTCTCAAGGTCAGTGGCTAGATCAGAACCTACTCGAACTACGCTTTATTTACGTTTACGTAGAAGGCTTGTATAAGAATACATGGACAGGTAGGTAATGGTAATGCTCATGTTTAGTATCATGTTGCACATGTTATGTGAAACAAACGGGTCACGTAGATAATTGGTGTGCGTGTACATATATATACATATACATATATACATATATATATATATACATATATATATATACATGCATATATATATACATATATATATACATATGCATATATATATACATGTGTATATATATATATGTATATATATACATGTATATATATACACGTACACCAAGTATCTATGTATGTATATATATATATAATACATATATATACATATATATATATACATATACGCACACTAATTATATATGTATATATATATATATATATATATACACATTAATTATCTACGTGATCTTGATGCTCAACAGACGACCCCTCAAAATGTTGTGTTGCCTTAAAAACATAACTAGCGAGTGTGTGTGTGTGTGTGTGTGTGTGTGTGTGTGTGTGTGTGTGTGTGTGTGTGTGTGTGTGTGTGTGTGTGTGTGTGTGTGTGTGTGTGTGTGTGTGACGAAATTCAGGAAGGATTGTTGCGCAGGCGCCACAAAACTGTGAAATGGGGTGCGACGGGTCCAGTGTTGTGGAGTTGGTCTTTGGTGCGGTAGAATCACGCAGTAACTTCGTGAGGATGTTGCAGAAGGTAAATGTGCGCTGCGTACCGTTTCATTCCTGTGGCCACTAGCCGTGTTGCGTTTCACTTCCACGACATCTCCGCGCATCTACTTCTTTGCACGTTTCCCTCACGATGGTAACATCATTTCATCAGAAAGTGGAAACACGCATGCAAGAGACTGCTTAAATAGCGCAGGCTGTTTATATGATCAGACGTGGAACGTTATCTTTATTAGAACGATGATGTCGTCCACGTCATTTCATATTGAATCATCATTCGTTGTTGGTAACTGTTAGGGAAAAACAAGATGAAATCCCATACTTCGAGTAGTACTTTCAAATTGTTTCTACCTTAAATTGACATTGAAGGAGTGTTCGGAGTTGAATTTTTAATACTCTTCAAGCGTAGAACTGACGAGTTTAGAAAGAAAACTATGAAGTCTTTCGTCTTTATTTATAATAAAAAAGAGGAAGAAAGCGTTGTTAGATTACCACAAATCTAACTTCAGAGAATAATACACTACTATTAATTTTCATTGATCAGTGAAGGAGAGCGAAGCGAAAACCGCACAGTCTGAAGTCCGTAACTCAACGCAATCAGGCGTTCGAGTGTACGCATTGGAATCATACAAGCTTTATAATCCGCATTGTTATATGGCGATTCCCAAACATTGCAAAAAGGTTCTGTCGTCCAGCACATTGCCAGACCCCATAACCTGAAAGGTCAACTTCCAGAAGGGAGTACAGAATCTTTGACAACAGCCATTCGATTCGTCGCGCTGAACTGCCGAACACTATCGAGTGAACTCCAACAAACTGTCTAGGCTTCTGCGATATCTCTGTGGGCCGTTTGTTGCGCTGCAAGAAACATGCATCGGAAATCGGCCCATCATCAGCATCGAAAATTACACCAATATGCTGCGGCCTATGGATGCGCTTTTTCACGACTGCGAGATCGCAGGTGTAAATTCTGTATCGTAAGTGCTCACGCACCTACGAAAACCGCTGAGGATAAGGACCAACTTGTGTCTATTCATGTTGGAGTACGGACCATGAAGAAGCTTAGTGATGCGGATTCCTTCACAAAGTGCATCCAAGACGCTGCAAGAGAAACGATCCCGGTACAGTTCTGTATGTGTCGCGCGCAGCACTGGTGACTTCAACCAGGGAAAGCGTCTTAGAAGGAACTTGCGTCGCCAACTGGAACAAGACCGAGATAACGAGTGGGCGTCAAGAGCGAAGGAGTTGGAAAAGGAGGACAAGAACCCGCGGAAAGAGCTGATTTATTAAAGAAGTATAGCTTCAAAATGAAAAGATGTTCTCCAATCCTCAACACTGCTAGTGGAAAGGCTGTCGATGGAGCAACCCTTCCAATTTGTAGACATCACTTCAAGACTTTGCAGAACCAGCAAGCGCCGTCAGCTACTGAACTCGAGCACGTTCATGGGCCGAAATATGCGGTTAACAACGAACCACCGACCGAGTCGGAGGTTCTGCTCTGTATCCAAGAGATGAAAAATGGAAAATCTGGTGGAGACGACGGGATTAGCGCAGAAATGCTGAAATATTTTTCTCCATCTCGCATTCGTGTGACAAAGATCATCCGTTCAATGTGGATCGACGAAAGGATACCTGATTCGTGGAGACACGCTATCATAATTCCCCTCCACAAGAAGTTATCCGTCGCGAACCCTAGAAATTATCGAGAAATCTCTTTGCTGCGTGTTATGTACAATGTATTGGAACGGATTATCCCGCAGCGACTCATTAAGCATCGCGAAGAAACAACGCGCAACGAGCAAGCTGGCTTTCGTCCTGGCCGATCTACGATTGACCAGGTGTTCATCGTTAAGAGATTGATCGAAATCTGGGAGCGGTATTCGAAGCTGATGCAATTAGCTATTCTGTACTTTGAAGCCGCGTTCGACTCTCCTCACCGAGGCCGTCTTCTCAACGCGCTTCGCCACGTTCCTGGAGTACCAGGAAAGTTCGTTCGCTTGCTTCATAACATGAATCAACGAACAACTGCTGCAGTTCTAAAACCAGCTGGATGTACAAATCTGTTTGAGGTGGTAACTGGAGTAAGACAAGGGACAGTGGCAGGACCTTTCTTGTTCAATTTCGCCTTTGACCAAATTATGCGAAGAACAGTAGATCAGTATCCTCCTGACATCGTCTTAACACCATCAGAGTGCCCCTTGACTGATCTCGAGTACGCCAACAATGTTGTTATAGTCACGGAAAACAGAACGAAACTTCAACATGTTATAAATCTTCTGACAAAGCTGGCTGCAGCCTGCAGCAGATGTGGATCTTCTCGATAGAACTCGTCGATGAGTTCTGTTATCTAGGCTGTACGCTGAAGAACAACAGCATCTACGAGAAATATATTCAGCAAAGATGCGCTAAGGCCACTTCTGCGTTTATCTCCTTAACGGAATGCCTGTGGTGGATCCATCACCAACGAAGTCAAGCTGCGAGTCTACCTATCCGCAATTCGCCCCATTATGATGTACGGATTGGAGACTTGAGCAGCACCATCTACGGCGATGGAGAGGCTCGATTGCACGGAACGAAAGCTGCACAGACGGCTACTTGGCTACTTTTGGCCCAGGGTATGCCACAATGAAGATCTTTACGCAGAAACGGGTGTGGTATACCGGCGGATGACACGTGGAAGATATGAACGTCTTGCACCGCCATCGAAAGTGACTAGAGTAATTCGTCTTTGCTTATTTGGTCATATATTAAGGAGGCTGGCACATCGCCTTGTTCAACGAGTTTTGAGGAGTTTGTCCTGTTCTGGCTGGAAGAAGCCGCCTGGCCGAAAACGGAAGTTCTGGACTGAGGTGGTGAAAGAGGACCTGAAGACACTCGGCGTGGATAGGCAGTTCAGGCGAGACGTAAGGTTCCGCAGAATATGGAATAGCGACGAATGGGTTGATTCTGTGCAAGAAGATCGAGAAAGTTGGGCTGAGCTATGTTCAAGGACGGCACACCTCAGCGAAGATGCGGGTAATCGCGTCAGGCGATGACATCAGGCCGCCGATTAAGCCAAGTAGTAGTTTTCGGCAGTTGACACGTGATCCGGTCCAAACGAACATGGCGTGAAACAGTATTAGAAATATCTGAAGTGTACCAATTATCGGTTCCTCTCCTTCAACTATACCTGTCCTGTCTCAGTGTGTTCACAAACAGTTTTGCTAGTTCAATGCTTTGCCGGTACAAGTGAAGCGAACGAACATGCATGTTTCCACGAAAACGGAAGAAAGTCGTGCGATGTAGATTTAAACTATGTGCCATTGTCAATGACAAATATCTGTCGGTTTCTGAACTGTGCGAAGACCTTTCTCGCAAGGGCGATAATTGCGGTCGTCGAGGGTTCTCATCTGGATCTTTTCGGAACACTTCGAGCCCACATTTCTTTGGTGAGGAGTGTAACTGAAATCTAAGGAGATCCTTGGCGTAGAGTGAGAGCCGATGAGCCTTGACGAGACGAGAGCACATGGTGTTTCAATATCCTCGGTATCACGATGCGACTGGCGGTCAGCAGACAGTTGTTAAAATTTGTTAGCATATCTCGATGGATGTAGTAGTGCTAAATTGCAGAGCTGCTATCGATATTAAATCAGAGTCAAGTACTGATGTAGTTGATCACTTGCTGGAGAAGACGGTTGTGGCTGTCCGGAAGGTTTCGGAGGAGACAGAAAGATGGTTGCATTTGTCGGCGAAATCGGCGTTGAGCTCGGCATCGACGTTAGCAATTACATAGTCATCTTTCTCCAACGGTTGTGATGAGAATGAATTGTGATAATGCATCCACTTCTGCAGAATCATTCCCTTGTTGTTGACGTACTCGAACAGTGAAGTTGTGATTGAGTAGCGTATCGTTGAAGACGGTTGGCACTGTAGACTGAGATCTTCTGCGCAGTTTCGAGGGTAAAGATAAGTGGCTTGCGATACGTCTCCAGCACAAAGTGACGTCCGCGGACAAAGCGGAAGAATTTCTGCACAGGGAAGAAATTCAATAGTTCTGCCAGGACGATGTCGTCAAAGTTGGCAGCGATTTCATGCAGGCTCCTCGGTATGTGTTAATCGCCATCAGCGGGCGTAAGTCTTCATCCATTTCCATCTGGAAGTATGCTTCGGCGAGGAAAAGCTGAAGAAATAGTAATCTCCATTCAGCCTGGGGAAACTGGCGTTGCGTGTTGGAATCAGGGGATGTTGCTGCTCAAGTACGCAGTTCAGTCCAGTTGGGAAGTTCGCACAGAGCCAGACAGAACTATTTTTCTTCCGAACGGCAACAATAGGAGCAGCCCATTCAGAACTGTCGACAGGCGATAGTAGGTTAGCAGACACCAAATAATCTATCTCGTGTGAGATGTGAGAAAGAGTGGCATATGGAAGAAGGCGGCTCACCTGGAAGAGAGGGTTTAGATCTGGCTTCAATGTGAGCCTTGCCTTCTGTATCCTTTACAGAATCGTTGAAAGAGAAATTTATGTTGTGTAATCCAGAGTCCCAGTAGCAACATTGCACAAGCTAGATAGCAATTTTCTCTCCCGATTACCCATCAATGTCGAAGTTGCACACAAAGTGTCCGCGAGCGCTTGTCACTCGCGAATTTTAGCATTATGAAAGGTGGTAGCAACTATTGTGATCTAGTCCTTGTAGTTCAGTTGGTGACTTCATGAAGGCGCATGCGTACGGTAGATCCGTTGATTTTCCCTTCGATAGATGCGCTTGATCTATCTGATTTTGATGTCTGCAGAGGCGACGGTAACAACGTTGCCTGCAATTCTGTGCATTTCTGAATGTGGTTTCTTCTTTCTGGCGAAGTTTATTTATTCATTTATGTCAGTTAACTAATTAATTGGTTTATTTTTTTATTTATGCACTTCAGAGCAGTGGATGAAGGAAGTAAGAAAAACACAGGACAGAAAGTAAGGGAATATACGAGCGTTTTTGAAAGAAATTTAGCAACAGACAATAAATAAGTAAGAAATAGGAAGCTCTCTTGTGTCCAATCGACCTGTAATAGCACGTCTTGTTGATAAAGTTTCAGTCGTTGCCCTGGGCGATCCTCCACTGTAGAAGAACTACGAAGCCAGATCCCGAGTTTGGTTCTTCCTAATAAGGACGACGCCGACTACGGAAGGTGAGGACGAAAGTTGGTTTCCAAAGAGATTCGCATCTTGCCGAATTTCAATGAACTGTTGAATCCTTGCGCAGAGATCATTTACCGACGGCTGTGAGCATCTTGTGTAGAGCAAGTACACATATGTCGGCGCCTTCTGGAGGGGTAAGGCCACAGATCCATGCGAGGCGTTTCATCTGCTCGGTTATGATGTCGTTGAACTCGGCCATCTTACGTCGTCATTTGACCAATCTGATGTAGTCACGAAGTGATTCGCCATTGCGTTATATCTTCAAGCGAGTGTAGCGGACGAAGAGTAACGTCTTATTTCCAAATAGCTAGTTTCTTCAATGTCTTCAGAGGTAATTTCGGAAGTCTCCTTAGGTAAAATAGTTTTTTATGGTATCTTTTCGGAAGTCTGTAGTTCCTTAATCGTGAGTAATTGACGGCGTGGGGCAGCCATTGTCTGGATCTAAGCTGAACTCCGGTCGTGTTGAAAACAAGTTGCTGACGAACTCGATAGTCGTGATATTGCGGTAGTGGAGCTGATAGATACGGTGGAGAAGGTTCGTTCCATGATGGTATTGATAATCTCTTGTTGCTGCCTCATCTGCGCATTCAGAATCAAACGAAGCGCTCCTACACCCAGGAATGTTCCTTGACGGGTTGTATTCTTCAATCTTTGTCGCCACTTGTTGTAGCCGAGCGTTGATGGAAGCTTTCTTCAACAATATGTAAAAAAAAACAGTTCTTTCGTAAATTATTTTGGGAAAGACTCCGCCATAGATAAAAATTGGCGGAGTTTCGTACTGCACCGCCCGTCTTTCAGACCTGCCAGGTATTGAGGTTCTTCTTGAATTTTTTTTTTGTGGAATCGTATCTTAGAGTTGAGAATGAGCAGATGTTTGTCGCAGTAGAGAGCGGTGTTCTAAATAGCTTAAAGCCATCACCCCACGAATCTGGGGTGGTATGGATTTCCGATGGCTAATGACTATACAGGGTTGTAGATTGCAGAAACTTGTGGGATAACGCTCATTTCCTCCTAACTGCCGCAGAAAACTGCCCTTAAGATGCGGTGCGTGCACACGGGTGCGCACCAACAAAACGCCTCATAGAAAACAGCGTCCCGGAACCTTCGATGTTCTACTGCATTCGCACCCGTTTCTGCAATCTATAACCCCGTGCAGTCATTAGTCACACCCCAGAATCGTTAGGTGATGCCTTCAAGATTTTCTATCGAATGAAAGTGAAATGGCACGTCTCAGAACGTGGTCAAGTTGAGGTTTGAGAGATGTTGATCATCTTTTTTCGCTACTAATCAGACGTTAATGTGGTTGATCCCGCCACATAAGGCGATGTAGACGACTATTCCTCCTGAACGTGGAAGCGATAAGGTTCATTCACATTGATCGATCAAATGCGACAGAACATCTGTAAATAGGCGAGGCTGTACACATTTACGAAAGTGTGCGCGGATCCACATCAAGAAAGCCCACAGACAATAACATCGATACTGACGAAAATAGAAAATGAATAGGAAGGCTTGTTCATTCCAGTGACTTGCTGAGGTGTTGGAGTGGAATGACCTCAATGTGCAAGCGCATTATTGGTAACCAGTCTGAACGTCCAGCTAAAACCCGACTTCACTTTTTGTGGTGTTCGCTTCGCCCGCGTTTACCGACCAATAAAAATTAACAGTAGTGATATTTTCTGTAAAATTAAAGTAGTTTTTTTCTATTAAAGCTTTCTTTTTATTAAAGCTCACTTGTATATATACGTCTGAACATCGGGCCTTCAGGATGTTTTGTGCTGGACTGTTCTTAACATTTCAATTGATTTGATTTGATTCAGATTTGATTAAATGGCCCGTCTTCACTGGACGTGCGGGCCCCAGCATCTCTTCCACTCGTTTCGTTCCCTCGCCATTGTCATCCAAGATGTTCTCAAGTTTTGTAAGTGACGTTGACGAGGTCCTTGAGCCGCATCCAGCTGAGCTCTCAACTGGTCCATCCGTGTAGCGAACACAACACCCCATCTCGTTGGCGGTCTCCCTCGAGGGCGTTTAACATCTTTTGGGATCCACTCTAGCGTTCTTTTAGTCCATCTGCCGTCGATTATTCTCATGATGTGACCGGCCCATCTATAATATGTTTTGCTTTCGATACATATTCCGCTGGGTCGCGAAGACGGGACATTCCTCTATAAGTCGGAGCTGCGAAGATCGGCTAGGTGTTGTGTGCGCCGGTTAAATTTTAGAAGACATCTCTCAGGAGCTCTGTGGGTAGTAATTAGCTTCCTAGACGTGGCAGCGGTGTCTGCCCACGTCTCCGCTGCGTAACAGAGCGCTGGAAGAACTGTCGAGTCGAACAAATGGGCACGAAGGTCTTGGTCCTTCACTTGGTCCGTAGCTTCCCTGACGGCTGCGAATGCTGCCCACGCGGCTTTCATGCTCCGATGCTGCTTCAGTTCTTCCTTCAAGTCGTTTTCCACGTTCATTGAACGCCCGAGGTATATGTATGACGAAGTTTCCACGATTTGGGAGCCTTCAAGTTATACTCCTCCGTCTTCGCAGTAGGCGTTCTTCATGAACTGTGTCTTCTTTCTGTTTATTCGCAGTACTATTCTCTTCCCTGGTTTGTTCAATTCGTTGGGCATCGTTTCTGCTTCATTGGTACTGCTCGGAAAGAGAACGATGTCGTCTGCGAAACGAAAGTTCGGGAGAAATCTTCCATCAACACGTATGCCCCTTTCTTCCCAGGATAGTGATTTCATTATTCATTGCAATGAAGCCGTGAACAGCTTTGGCGATATAGTATCACCTTGTCGTACCCCCTTTCCAATGGGTATGGTGAGAGGGCGGTGGAAAAGCTGTATCCTAGTCGTGCATCGATCGTAGCAATTGGCTAATGTCCTCACATACGACGCGTCCACACCTTGATCGACCAGCGCTGACAGTATTGCATTCGTTTCTACGCTGTCAAAGCCTTTTTCATAGTCGACGAAGGTTAGAACAAGGGGCAGGCGGTGTTCCCGGCAAACCTCTATGACCATCTACACGGTCTGGATGTGGTCGAAGCAGCTGAACCCTTGGCGGAATCCAGCCTGTTCTTGAGGCAGGGCTTCATCCAGCGTCCTGGATATGCACGTGAGGATGATCTTGGTGAATACTTTGTATAACAAGCTCAGCAAGCATATCGGACGGCAGTTTCGAAGGTCCTCTCGGTCACCTTTCTTGTGGATAAGAACCGTTCGCGATGTCTTTCACTGGTTTGGGATCCTTTCTTTCTGAAGGTAGTATGTCATGTGCGCTGCTAAGATTACATCAAGTGGGTGGCCACCAGCCCGAAGAAAGTCTGCTGATATAAAATCAGGTTCGGGGGCTGTGCCAGGTTTCATGCTCTTGATAGCGTCTCGCACTTCCGAAGGGAGAATCCGTGGTAGAGCCTCACCAGTGGGGATGATCGGGCTTGACACAAGAGTAAATGAACGGAAAAGGTTCGAGTAGAACCTCTCCATAATGATTTCCATCTCACGATGAGAAGATGTGCGAGTCCCGTCTTTGCTCAGCAAGGCTGCTAGCGGAATATTATATTCGCGGAGATCCCTGCCGCACTTCTTCAGACTTGTTCTTCTTTGTGCTGCTTCCAGAATCTTCTTCTTCCTGTATTTCTAAAGATCCTCCTGCAACGCTTTTCTGCAGCTATTGTTTGCTACTAACCGCTCAACGTGCGATGCATTTGGATCAGGCCTCAAAGCCCTTCTTCTTTCCAACAATTCCTTGGTGGTCTTCGAAATTCGATCCAAGTTTGTCGTGCGCGGCTTCGAGACACGCTCAGCACAGGCTCGTTGCCCTCTGAGCGGCATCTCGTAATCCACGTGCTCCTCGATGTGCCAATCACCTTGGAACAAGGAGTCCTCAAGTACGCAATCGTCGTAGACGACTTATTTTCTCCTTCGTTGCCGATAGCAGATGTTCTTTTCCATCGTGTGGCTGAGTCGTATTTTCGCACGAAGGAGACGGCGATCAGAACCACTACAAAAGGATGGTCCTACTGAGACGTCAAGTAGACAGCACCTCCGTTTGGTGAGTATGTGGTCGATCTCCGCACGAGTCGCGCCATTGGGTGATTCCTATGTTCACCGACGATGATCTTTTTTCATGAAAAGAGAGTTCCCATGAAAGAGGCGAGCGGCGAACAACAGCCCGGCGAGACGATTGCCATTTTCATTCCGGTCCCCTAGTCCAAATCTTCCGATCTTGTATTCCTCTTCTGTAGCTTTTCCTAGTTTTGCGTTGAAGTCTCCGCCAACGAATTTGTAGAAGGACTTCTCGTTGCGGATTACTTCCTCCAGCTCCTCGTAAAACGCGTCCAATTCGGGTTCATCAGCTGCTGATGTTGGCGAGTAGCAGTTGATGATACTGATGGGTTTTTGGCGCAGAGGGCGGAGGCGAAGAATGACCAGACGAGGTGACAGGATCTCGTGAGAATCGACAAGATGGACGACAGATAGGTGCAGAAGAGAACCAACACCCGCCTACATTTCGCGACGGAACCTTCTCTCTACGAATGACGAATGTACCGTCATTCATCTGTCTTACGTCGCTCCTTCTGCACTTGGTCTCCTGCAGAGCAATCACGTGAAATTTGATACGCTCTGCAGCTACGAGAAGGGCATGCAGGTCAGCGTCTGTGGGCACTGTTCTCACGTTGTAAGTACACAGTCTGAGACAGTCTCCATGGCGAGTCGTGTGTGTGTCGCCTTGGTCCAGAATCAATGACGTCCTGAGCAACCTGAGATTTGATCGCCTCTCACCGGTAGCCATACCGTCCGACGTCTGAGACGGCAGGGCCCAGTGTGCAGGGTACTGAGGCAGTGTATATGCTGGAGTGGCAAAAAGACTTTTCCCCAAACTAAGCAGCCATGCCACGGCGGGCTTAGATCAGGGAGCCACCTTGCGACATTTTGCCAAGACGGTGGTGAATCTTAGCAGTGGTTTCCGCGTAGCTAGGCTTCCGATTCCGAGAAGTCGGAATGTCGGATGTGTCGAACTCCTCCTCAGCTTGGGAGACCCTGCCGGAGGATGAATCTCCGCTGTGCATCGCGGTTCAAGGCCCAGTGTTACCTCCACGCCACTATGGGACGGTAAATCGTTGTGGAGGAACATTTCAATATTTAATAATATTAATATTTCAATATTAATGGTTCTGCCGTTCGACAAAGAAGAATTCTCCTCTTTTTTCGAGTTGCACCACACGAAAGGTCCAGTCGCCTACATCAAACGACGATTAGCGGAATATTGGAGCGGCTCACGAACACCACGACGCCGGCGACAACTACGACAACATGCTGCACAATTCGGCCTTGCTCAGCACATCATCGAGGATCACCTACACGCTCTAGGCTTACGGAAAGTCCTGGCGTTATAGGTACTTCAAGCGCAGACCGAGACCAACTGTTCATGCCGGGTTAGCATCTACCAGTCATTGCTGCTTCGCCCACATCGGTTGCAGTTCTTGCAGGAGTTATCGTTACGGGAGAAGGTTTTCTATGATAATGATAACCATTGTGTC
Organism: Necator americanus; assembly: GCF_031761385.1. Taxonomy (NCBI): domain Eukaryota; kingdom Metazoa; phylum Nematoda; class Chromadorea; order Rhabditida; family Ancylostomatidae; genus Necator; species Necator americanus. Next base: position 10,950,454 of record NC_087376.1, read on the forward strand.
TATTGTCTCCCAACGGTTCTCCTCACCTGTTTTCGAGATTCGCGGAGAGTACTGCGGTGGGAGCTGCTGCTAAACAATCAAATGGTCAACGCTAAAGACTACAAGCGGCATCTCTGCGCTACAATTCGAGAAGAGCTAGCGAGACGTGTCCGTCTTCCATCTCTTCCAAGACAATGCGCGGCTGCATGAAAACTACTTTCCCCCAAAGTAAACACCTAGGTTGGGAAGCGGTCCCTCATCCCTCTCATTCTCTTGGCATTGCCTCGCCCTATCAGTCTTTCACTTGTTCCGTACTCTCAAGCATTCGTTGACGCAAAAACTGTTCAATACCTTCACTGATCTCAATTCCGCTGCTGAGTGGTTCTTTTAATACGAGCTTTTTTGGTCCCAAAGAATTGTAACGCTCGTAGAAAAATATACTCATAATGAATACTCCGACATATGGCCATCACAAGTGTGATGAAAAACTATGAAACTGCCCATGTTATGCTTGGATAAAAAAATAAGTAACTAACCTAATATTTTTACATATATTTGTATACATATTTACGTAAATTTATTAGTTTATGTAATGATTGAATTTTCTGTATACTGAATATTCAGTGGGGATCGAATGCCTTCGATAACCTTCTCATTGTTCCTCCCGGAGTTGGAATTATTCATCAAGTTAATCTTGAATACCTGTCCAGAGTGGTGTTTGTCAGTGAGGTATAACATTTTCGTTCTGGAGGTTGAACCTACATTTATATTATATATCAAACTCTCAAATATATGTTTTTAGGACGGTGTTTTGTACCCAGATTCTGTCGTTGGTGCCGATTCGCACACAACAATGGTTAATGGAAGTGGCGTTCTCGGTTGGGGAGTAGGAGGTATAGAAGCTGAAGCCGTCATTCTCGGCCAACCTATTTCTATGGTACGGAGTTACCATTATATTTCATTTCATTTCTCTTATTCATTTTCAAGTGTGGGAGATATCAATTCCCGACATTGCTGTAAACACTGCTATTGCCTGTGTAGCGCTTGTCATTCTTTTCTCATCTTTATCCGTCTACAGTTCGCCCTTTTTTTGCGGATTGCGCACTAGCAATACTGATAGCTCTTCCTCATTTTACCGCGCAGTTCTTCTCCAATATATCAGGTTACCTCGCAGCAGTACCGTAACAGATGGACATTTTTGGTATGATTCCCCATCTATTTTTGGCTGTTCTACATATCTGGTTCACTGAAGGAGATTATACGCTTCAACATCGCTGTGGTGAGCACTGAAGAATTTTGGGAATGAAGGGTGACGTTGTTTTCTGTTTGGGATACCTATCTGATCAGATATTTTGTGGTGTCGTGTTCTGCAGTACCAGATCCGTTTCCTTCGTGTTTTAACTTTGACTATGTTTTGAAAAATAAAACACTAATAAAACAAACATTTTTACATTAACTAATTACAACCACACTACTGGAGCGCCAGCACAATTTGTTGATGATTCTTAGAATGGGGGTGTTTCATGAAAAACCGACTATCATACTCGCAATCAAAGTATGTGGGAAGTAAGCGCCGTAGGTGCGATAGGGAGGAGCCGGACCCTTCTCAGATGAAGGGGGTCTAGCTCATGGTGTGCAGCTCAATTGATGAGGATCCCTCCGCAAACAGTCCGAAAGTAAGAGGTGTGGGAACGCTGGGTCCGGTCCGACTATCGCATCTGTGCTAAGCGAAGTAATTTGAGCGCTAGTTTTTTTTTGAGACATTTCTCCTGGCTGAAAGCGCCAGCAGTGCGAGCGACACGTGCGGACTTGTAAGTCTTCCTTCTCAAAAGACAGAATTTTCTACAAGCCATTATTACCGGGAGCGTGTTCTGGATACAGTTATAATAATGAAATGTAGTGCATATATAAATAATGTATTGATATATTAAAAAGATGTGGTAGAAGTAACAAAAGTGGATAGGTGGTGTAGTAAAGACGTCATCGTCACTGACTTCATCTTGACCCACATTCCATGTTCATCGACCCCTATTAGTGGAATTTCTTTCCGCATTCCTCGTCTTTTGGAGGAATGTCATGTTGATGTTCCGGTGGAATGTTACTTATTTTTTCCTACCGTATCGTTAGGCAGAAAAGAAGAGCTGGGTGATAGTCGAAATCGACTGCGACAGCCCGAACAGCTCTGGCTGTGCGGGCGTTTGACAAGGGGATGTTCCTTGTTAGTACGTAATCAAGATGAGATTCAGGAGTTAACATCTTCGCTGCTCTCCAGGCGTTAAAGCGTTTACCCTCATAACGGAAGCTGTCGGCGTCGATGTTTCCTCTTAAAAGTGGATGCTATGATGAGGTTTGTCTTCCCGCCAAGGTCTATCAGATCCGTTATCCAAAATTTACTTCGTGGGATAGAACTAATTTCCAAGCACATCGGATTGTTTTTCAAGTCGAATTCTTACATTCGCATCAGTTCCGACAATTGGCGTTTGGTGGCTTGACATCAATTATGGAATTACAATAGGCCACGACCATGGGTTGTCGCCAATGACTGTCTGTCGTCGGCACATATAAGCGATAGAGATGGAACGGCTGTGGTGTAGGATGGATATATTCACTGGAGTTTCTGTGCTACAATCGTAGTTAAAGGCATCACCTTACGAATCTGAGGTGGTACGGATTTCAGGTGGAGTATGCGGGATCGTAGATTATGGAGAGGTGGGTGATTCCGTCCATTTCTTGCTAATTTGCGTAAAAAACGGCCCGGAAGATGCGGCGTATGCACACTACTGGCGCGCTCCAATGGAACTCTTTGTAGAAAATAGCGCGCCGGAACGCTCGAAGCTGTATCTTCCTTGCCGTTTTTTACGACAATTAGGAAGAAATGGACGGAATCACCCCGTCTCCTGTCAGATTCGTGGGGTGATGCCTTTAAGTGTGTAAACAATGTAGCTTCTGTGTATCTAATTTTTTGGAGTTTTCAGCTATTTCAACCATTTGTGTAGTAACAGTAGAGGGCTTTCTTCATTTAATTGTATTGTATCTAACGACCAAAGCAATTTATCACATACTTTTATACTAAATTTTCTAGTAGAAGTCAAATGAATGAAATGCGTAGTTAGTAGCTCGAAAATAGAAGATCAACTTCTAATCCAACTTTTCCTATCAAAGGCATTCACAGAGAATAGGAAGGGCACCTCTTTACCGCCCCCATGCAGACACAATTACAAGAAAGGATAAAGGATAAAGTTGCTGGCGTTAATCAACGCGCTTGGGATGCGCCCCTACGTTTACTTCAATTCAGAATCATTTGAGGTTTACGAACGTGTAGCTGCCCTATACAATGACTTCCGGTGGCTAGCTGATGTGTCACGTCAGTGTTTTTATCCTCCCAGACGAGTCTGGTACCAATTTATCGACTCCGAAGGAATGAAAGGTTTGGTGAGCACTAGGGCGAATTCGACCAAAGCAAATTACCAACCTCCGATCGATCGTGTAGGAAGCGGAACCACTAACCGCTACACTACACCCGCCCTATTACAAGGAAAAGAATAGAAAAATGAAAAAGAAAAGAAAAAAGCTATGAGAAGCTTATCGACATCATATTAACTAATCGTACATGGGGACAGTGCGCTCCTCCAGTGAGGACATGACACCGACATCTCACCGACAAAACTTTTGATTTGTTGAAGGATAATCTGTCTTTGGAGATATTTTTCCGACTTTCCTAATAGATTCTGCCCTAGGTAATTCCCGAGGTGATTGGATGCGAACTTGTTGGATGTCTGGCAGACACTGTAACTACTACAGATTTAGTCCTAACTATCACAGAGGTTAGTTTGTAGGGAATTTAAGTATTTGTTTCTTTTTAAACGGAAGAATATAGATGAAAGATTTGTGTTATATTCAACTAGACAATGCTGGAATGATAGTTATGTATCTACTACTTTTACTACCTCGAATTTTACGAGATGGCTGTTGTAAGCTCATGTATCCTTACAGTTACAAGTTTTTAGCCTTTTAGTTGGGGTACTTAATTGCAAGAGCCACACGCTGGTGCGCCTATCATTGAATATAAAAGCGGTTATTGAATGAGGGATGTAAAACACTTGATAGAATATTGGAATCAAAATTGGAGGAATAAAGGCTAGCACAGGAACTAGTATTTGCTCCATTGCCAAATCACTGACTCAACAGCGTACTCGAACAGCAGAATGAGTAGCACTTTAATCATTCATTCAATAGCGTCTAAGTCTGCCTTAGGTAGAACCTGTCAAAGTCTAGAGTGCCCGGTGTTTTACGAGTAGCTAGTAGAGGTATGACTAGTATGAGTAGCCAGCTTGTATTATAGTGCTGTTGAACATGCTGGTATGGAAGGAAGTGACAGTGGCGAGGTTCGAATACATTTCTTTTCCTAGCGCTCTTTTCGAAGTTGCCCGAGGAACGTGTTAGCGTTGGTTAGATGCGCGGAAACATACTTGGACAAACGTGCAAGTAGAATGTTTAAAAGCTAAGATATTCTACTTACTACTTGTAGGGACACCTACGCTGCTTATTATTGCACGTACCTTGAATACCCTTGAGTGTTCTGATTGGAGCGCAGAGGGAAAGGGTGCGGGACAAGAGGTACCCGTGAAAACCGGCTGACCGCTCCTGTCTTCCTTTCAGCAAAGCGCGCTCCTCCGCGTAATTAACGGCTGCCGCTCCACCAGCTATACATCCTCCAAGACCGCTTGAGATCATCTACGCCCCGCCTCCCTATTGTTCTCTAATCAACGCCGCGACGAAGCGGTGGATTGTGCGAATTTTGAAGGGAGAGGTGAAAAACGAATTGACGCAGCGAATTCTGATGTACGGATATAGTAAACTAAGCGCGTATTATTGGGAATAAAGGAGGAGAATAAGTAAAAATTATCCAATGTAACTTTACATAAATAAAAATTATCTCAAAAAGATGCTCCAAGGAAAAGAATAACACGCATATATTTTCACACATCTCATAATTTAACACATTTCATGCCCTACGTCTTCTATATAAACTAACAGTGCATAAGTATGTGCTTGTCACAATGCCATTCAACGAATTCGTGTTCAATTTCCAACTGCAGCAGCTATAATAACAGCAACTTTATGCGCCTATTACTTTGTATACATTCGTTAAACTCCTTTCTACATTTTACCTTTTCAAACTTTTACATAGATATAATCTTTATGTAGAACAAGTATTGAAATATGCCAATATTTGACATATTTCAATACTTGCTTGTACGTCTTATACAGTTTTATATAATAGAACTTTGTATGGCTCTTCAAACTCCTTTCGTTTTATAGCTCCATTTCTATCTATTCTCTGCATAAAATCAATATGACAGGTTAGCTGTATTAGTGGCGAACAGAGACCTTTGTATCTTCGAGGTATACCTTTAGGTACAGTGTATGTCTGCGAGGCATTATTCGCGCCCCGTTAATCGTCGAATGCCAGTTTTACCCAGCTAGATAAACAAAAAGAAATCATTAGAGAAAAAAAAGTAAGAAAAAAAAATAGCGTAACACCGATCAGTGAGACATTTTTTGAAACTTATCTCGCATTCCCAGAAATGGATGAGTGTTTTCCACCTAACAAGTCGAGACAGGATAATTTCATTTTCACTCGTATTCCTGAATGGCATATCACTTTTACAAACCTATTTCATTCTTTCCTTCTTTTATATTAACTTACAAGCACACTTTATGTAGACCTTCAAAGAACATCTAATACCAGGTATTTTCCTTTCCGTTCGATTTTAAAAGCGCATCATAAGAGCTGCAGGCGCGGCGAAAAAAAAACCGTCGTTAGAGCGGCAGACGCGGCGAAATGGGTTTGGAGGGTGGCGTGGGCGGTGCGTCTTGAAGACGTAGCACAAGAGGAGCAATCAGGCTACTGTAGCAATTATGACGGTATTAGGTGACGCGCGGTGCAATTAACGATGCTCATTAGCCCCCTGTATAAGGGCGGCACATCATACTGGTACCTCTTGACCGTTCCACCAAACTAGGTAGTATGTCCATTCAGCAAGAAAGCGACAGCATGGTCTTTGACAGTCTATTTGCTTTCGTACCAAACATGTTGGAAACAACACATTGATGAGACAATATGACCACTCTGTGTTTGGATAAAAGAGCAGCTAAATAGGATGAAACTTTCGAACGTAGCGATTTCTCTTAAAGCTCATCGCAGACAATGCCATTTAAATGTTTTTCACTGCATAACTGCCGTGATCGTATAGTGTGAACCCTCAATTATAGCTCTGAGAGGATATGTTGCAAATGTTCTGACTTTCCAGGCTCTGATGATGACGATTGCTAAGAAATATTAGCCGTTATAAGGAGTATTAACAAGTCTTCAGTGCTTCACATTTTTTACTGATAAGATGTTGAATGGTGTGTGCCGAAAAAATAATTTTAGTTCAGTTAGTGTCGAAATGAATTATTGAAGTTACATATAGAACGCCATCCTTTCATGTGCGCCTTCATAGGTTCTTTAAACCGCACTTGTTGCCACCAGCTAACTTCTATGACGGAGATTCATGAAGATTTTTAAGAGCCTCCGTGTTTTTGGAGTGGTTGGAAAGTTCATAGAATTTTTTGGCGAAGGAGTAGCTTCGTTGTCGATCGCTGATCGTGCCACTATCGCCAATATGTGTCCTGAATACGGAGCTACTGTTGGATTCTTTCCTGTTGATTGGAGAACAGTGCAGTAAGTTGTTTCTATAGTTGACACGTTTTAGATGGGCTTTTTTCCAGTAACTTCATTGTCTTAAAGACTACATTTTATTCACCGAAATTGGAAAAAAAAATGTTTCCAATTTCCACAATCACATTATCTTGAATCATGCGTACAACGGTTGCCATTCATCGAGTATCACTCAAACAACTAAATTGCTGTTCAGGCAGTCTACGCACATCATATATTAGTAAAACTTTAATTGCAACTCTGTATAGAGTAGGATCGCTAATTCTTCCACATTCTTTTTTCATAACGCCTCCGTTTGATTTTTATTATAAGATCTATACATTAGTACATTCGTGAGCGCGAGCTCTACCGACTGGATATAATTGAAACTTTCAAAACCTATCAGGGAAACACTTTTTGAAAGAATTACCTGCGGGTACACATTAACAAGGCTGAGTCCGAGATAATTGCGCCCCGAGGTTATATGATTTTTGACGTGGACATATTTTTTCGAAAAGTGAAATGATGGTCACATATTCGCAATCTACATAATATTGCGAACAATTTGATATCTCTCCCAGCTATAATTCCATGACAATGAAGATTTTGTAAATTTGACTGAAGTGACATGTTTCAACTCTAGAAACGACCGACATTACCAGCTTAAGAATTGTTTCCTCACAAAATTTGCCAGAAAACTATTTGTTCTAGGATGACCTTGTCTCCTGATTTTCCAGCTCAACAGGATTTTGTTTTGCATTTCTTGCTCTGATTTTTGGCAGTTTGTAGATCGCTAACAAATTAGGTTTGTCATCTTTCGGCAAAGTACAATAGAGAGCCGTCTCTGTTTTATGACTTGTTCCGATTTTTCTATAATATGTCTAAGCTGCGGTCAGTTTTGAACCAGAAAAAATATAAAACTTTTCGTGTATTTTTACAGAAAGCTTATTTTGCACGATTTATTCGAAGTTTCTTCAAATATCAAGCAGATACCTTTTTTCAGGAGAAAGAGATCTGCTGAATGGTGTCGATTTCAAAAAAATTCTGTAACTTTCAAATTTTCATCACAAACTACTTCGGCCTCTATGGAAGGTTATTCAGGCATTCAGGCACGCAGACCCACCAAATACCTTAGGACACACATCGAATACGGCTGTGTTACCGCACTGATTACTACATTTGAAAAGAACAGAATAACTACAGAGAAGATTTTTTTTAACGAAATCTTTCGAAATATGCTGGTTTAATCTTGGAAATTGTAAAAAGAATCTTTGCAACCCTTCGAAATTGAGGATTCTGATAAGGAAAATGGGGCCCTCTCTCACTGAACTGCTAATCCTTGACTTAATTCTAAATCCACTCTTTGGTAGTTCTATTCATATTTGTGCTTCAGTGATTATTTATTTTTCTTCGTCATTCGTTTGCTCCATTCCAGACATCGTAGAAACATTCGCGCAAATTTTTTCTGGTGATTATTATTATTTTTTTGACCTGATGAATTTACTTCAATTTCGAAGAGCGAAGAATGCAGGTGAAACCAAAAAAAAATAATAAAATGAATAAAAAAGGAATAAGACAGACAGTTCTGAAGAACATCGCTCTGCAGGTATAACATTCTTCTCTGTAGTTATTCTATTCTTTTCAAATGTAGTAATCAATGCGGTAACACAACCGTACTCGATGTGTGTCCTAAGGTATCTGGTGGCTCTGATGCCTGGATGGCAATAACCTTCCATAGAGGCTGAAGTAGTTTGTGATGAAAATTTGAAAGATACAATTTTTTTTGAAATCGACACCATTCAGCAGACCTCTTCCTCCTGAAAAAAGGTATCTGCTTGATATTTGAAGAAACTTCGAATAAATCGTGCAAAATAAGCTTTCTGTAAAAATACACGAAAAGTTTTATATTTTTTCTGGTTCAAAACTGACCGCAGCTTAGACATATTATAGAAAAATCGGAACAAGTCATAAAACAGAGACGGCTCTCTATTGTACTTTGCCGAAAGATGACAAACCTAATTTGTTAGCGATCTACAAACTGCCAAAAATCAGAGCAATAAATGCAAATTACCGAGGTTTTAACTTTAGCTGCAAAAAACACAAAATTATGTTGAGCTGGAAAAACAAGAGACAAGGTCATCCGGATGTCGATTCCGGATGACCTTGTCTCTTGGGCTGGGTGGGCAGCAGAGCGGATGCAAACCTCTGATGGATTATGCAGACAGCGGAACCTCTTACAGAGTGCGCTACACGCGCTCCGTTATGAATGGTGCATCAGTTGTGCTTTATAAATGCACAGCATCAGTTGTGCTGTGGGAGTAAGCAACAAGCCAAGTCCATGTTTCTGTCCTTTTAGAGCATACATACAGTGGGAGTCGGTGTTCTGTGTGATTCCGAAGCCCCATCCCGAGCCAAACACAGCGCTAGGTCCTCGTATTCACTTCCTTCTTCGAATTGGCAAGAGAAAGTTAAGGCAAATGTCGCCTCTTGGCGTGATAGAACGCTCCAGAGTATTAGAGTACGACGAGGAATAGCGTTGCATTTTCCTTATGTTCAGTGAGAGCATAATTAAAACTAGGTTCGAGGAACATTTATTCATTCTACATGTATCACATGTCCTCCCGTTGATCTTCGATTTTCTCTAGTGACGGCAGGCAGTTAAAGCTTCCTTCCTCTCTTGTGACGTAAGACAGTTGGTCTGTTACTTCTGCTTATTCGAGGGAGGATCATACTTTTCCTGTAGGATAACCTAGAAGAAATATAATCGTCCGCTCGGCGTTCTTCTTCGTCTATATCATATGAAACTTCCGTTTATATCTTAATAGTTGCTTACAGCTCTTGTTCAACGGTCATCGCTTAAGGCAGCGTACCCCGAATGTCACGATATTGGGACATCACCATGAGTAAGTAGAAGTAAGGGGTGTAGTTCACAATCACGTGATCACGATTAACACTAGTAACTTTAAAAAAAAAGCATATGAAACGATCATGGTAGCACCGGCATCCCCTGCGATGCATCTCATTTTGAAACGGTAAATGAGGGTCGCGACGGATTCTCCGCGAATACCTCCGAGACATTACGTATCCACTGGATATGCCGCTGAACACGCGACCATATCTCGATGAGGTCACGCTCCAGTCATTCATAGAGACCCAGACAATCCTCTTAGATGCTATTCTGGCTATGGAGGTGCAAAGGACTGCACAGTTCGAAGGAAACATGTAAAGAAGAATGCTGTGAGTTGTCGAAATTACAGAATAAATTAAAAAGAATGTAGTTAAAAGTGCATATCATTTTGTGTGGTTTTGAAGTAAAAGGACGGGAGCGAGTTCTGTCTAGATTTTACATTCAGGAAGTCTAGAAATCTTATCACATTAACTCTTTCTCATATAGGTCGGAGATACAGAGGGTCCATGTGTCTGAGAATAAATTAGGGTAAAAAAACCGTGGGACTTGCAAAAGTAACGATAGTCTTTTGAAAGTTGGAATGTTCCGTTTTTAACGAATATTTTCGTACTTAATTTGGAACTACTAGATGCACCTTTCTCTCTTATTTTTCGTGAGGATTTCTCTTGCTTCTGGTATGGTTACAGCGTTGAAGTCACCTCATATCACAAAATTCCAGTGGATGTTTCTGATTCTCCACAACAATTTTGTAGCTTGTGAATCATAACTGAGCCAGTGATGCAGAGTATGATGTTTAGCGGTAACCGTGCAGAGTCAGGTATTTAGGTAGTAACGAAAGGATATCTCTTTCTCGCACCACTGGTAATTGCTCTGGTGAGGCATGATCATGCTCGAAAATCTGCCGGGACCGTCTTTACACGCAACCCATCTCATTACGGGTAGTAGAACGACTGCAGTCCGCAAAGCGTCTGCGATTGCATAGGTCGGGGAGCTCCTGTTGTTTTCTTGAGTTACATTAGCTGGATTGCGGGCGTTGGACGACGATGGAATCGCTCGCGTTCTATCGCATAGCTACTTGCACTGTAGTGGGTTCAACCAAGTCTTTTTCTCACGCTTTTTTCTGGATTACTAGGCGGAATTCAGCGTGGTGACGCTCATAGCTGTGAACTACACTCCATATAACTACATGCTCGTGGTGAAATCCTATTGTCCTCGATTTCTGCGTCTAAAATGGTACGCCGCCTTTAAAATCCATCACGTGTCCGCATAATTTTACTCAATTTGCAAGTGCGGCAATTATTGATGTTCAGTTTTGGACGTGGTAAGGAATTCCCGATAGTCTCTCTCACTTGCGCAGAACGGCATATCACTAGCATCACCGCTTACATGAAGCGCTTGGCGCACTTTAAATCCTCTCTTGTAAGTAAACGTCTAGTTTTCTGAGGAACGAATTTCAACGCTGCTAAAATAGTTTTTGGTTTCTAGTGTTCTTCGCTGTAGATGTGGTCAGAACTGCGGGCGCTGCGCGCCTCCGCCTGATTTCGAGTGTCGCTTCACCGCCTCTGTAAGTGCATGGAACCACCTAAATCTCACCCACTTGTATTCTGGCCAGCGCCACGCGCGACGTTTGCGTTGCGGAAGAGTGAAAGGCGATTTGATGCAGCATGTTGTAACTTAAGGCAAGTTTAACACAGATTATCGGTTAAAAAAAGGAAATGGAACTTTCTGTCCAACTCAAAGATTGTAGACAAAGTTTGGTATGCTGTCATCATGGCTTACATTGTCCTCATTTGAGAAACTTTTCACCTGTCGCTATGTGTTAAAATTCTAGAATAGAATTCTTCCAAGTAGCTACATAACACTTACGATGAATACTTTTAAAGCTATGTCCGTTATGTAACTGAAAAAAAACTATTTGGATCACACTCTTATCTGAGTATAACATTTATGTTAAGCACAAAAACACTGACTTGATCATTGGCTGGCCCCGCAAGTCATTGGATAGGCCAACACGCGTTCCAAAACCTCATCGATTACGAATTCCAGTAGAACGCGTTGGCATCCCAAGTGGATTGATACGCCAGTGACTTTATCTTTTTTTACTTTATGTTAAGCACATGTTAAATATCCTTAAAGTTGCTTGTGCTTTCTACTGAGCAAGACTTCATACAATATTGTGAGGTCCTTTCTGCTTTCCAAAACGTTTATCGCTTCATTTCGATCTATTCTATGCATAAAATCAATACCACCGGATAGGTGTATGTGTGGAGAACAAACACTTATGTACCTTTCAAATATCTCTTTAAGTACAATGTATGCCTGGGAGGTATTCTCCGCTCTGCGCCAGGCGTTGAATATCAACTATTCCTACCAAGTTCAGCAACGTGGATTGCATGAAGAAATAAAAATGTAAAAAAAAAAATCGTAAGAACATCATCGTAAGAGGTGGAGCAGCGGCGAAACGGGCGGGCGGGGACTGGAGCGTGTAAGCAAGACGTACCGAATGAGGAGTTAGACCGGTTTGGCGAAATGCATAAAAAAAGAAAAATGTGAAGAGAGTTGGTATAACGCCAATGAAAGGAAGATTTTTCAAACCAACCTTTGTATACCCATAGATGAATGGATGGCTCCCATTTAACAAGTGAAAGCGGGGGAATATACCTGGATGTTAGCTGGATGCTTTCATTCACATTTGTAAACGGCGTTTTATTTATCTTCCTCAATAACTCTATTTCATACAAAGTTTCAGTCAACTTCTACCATCATGCACTTTTGTTTTTTCTCCGATTCGAACAGCACATCGTAAGAGCTGCAACCGCGGCAAAATGGGCTAGAAGAACGGTGTGGGACGGACGTCAGCAGGACGTGGTGCAAGACGAGCGACGAGGCTGATGGCGATAACGACGCTGTTAGGAGTCGCGTTGCGGAACTAAACTCAAACCTTCTGGACCTCTATGCGGCGGCAAATCATATTGGTACCTCTTGACCGCACCAAATTTTTCAAAGTTCCTAAGGCAGAATTAACGTATAAGACATCTAGTCGTGTACTAGTCAAGACTTTCACATTATATGCATTTACTCTTTCATGCCATTCTCCTCTTTTTCTTGTTCATCCTCCCTCTAAGACGTCTGGATCACCAAACCCATCCATCAGAACCAAAATCTTGAACTCTATTTCATTCCTTGCTTTTGGAACTAAAAAGACCGGAATGAAAAGCTTCTACACTTTAACACAGCATACTATCACTAAGCTACTAGCGCTGCACTTGACCTTCTTGACCGAATGCCTCATTAACTATCCTGTGCCGTTCGGTTAAACACTCAATTCCCCCTAATGTCCTATATTTAACTCTACGAGACGCCTAATAACATCTCACTTTTATGTGAGCAGACGTACGTGTCGTGTCTGCGAGCGAGCGAGCAGGCAATCAGTGGACTGCTAACTCGGTATCCCGCTCGCTAGCAGATGTGGATGCTAACTCGGTATCCCGCTCGCTAGCAGAGTTGACACAAACTTAACAATGTGCCGCGTCTGCGTGCTCTCGCAGACGCGGCACATTGTTAGGTTTGTGTCAACTCTATTAGAAGCCCACTGAGCACAAGTAACTGCCGGGGGTCGTAGATCCAAACAAGGATGGTTTGCTTTCTATAATAATGATCCTATAATTTTGTTCAAGCATTAAATTAGACAATGATTATTTTCGCGTACAAGAAACTTCCTCGGGTATTAAATAGGAGAACAAAGAAAAGTGACGGTTTTTTGCCATCTCTATTGAAATCCTTAGGTTTTAAGTTTCTTTCTATTGAAGTCACGGCAACACCTTGGGGTATTTGCGAAAAGCTACATCTGCCTTATAATCGTGGTACCAATTTTCTCATTTCGTCAATAATTGTTCATAAGTGCTTCATATGGATTATAATTCAGTTATTTGCTGCAATCCGGACGTGATGAGAGTTACTGTAACCGTGTAGAAAACTATTTAAAAGCAAACAGGATGTTTGTTGAATATGGTGACTCGCAATGCAAACCAACTTTTACAAAGGTTTTTATTTTTTCTCTCTTTCGTTTCTATATTATTTGGTCACATATTCTTTCTCATTTTTTTCCAGATTTTAACATTTGATTTGCGTTTGATTGTGCCTTCTTTGTCCGGGCCCAGGCGACCACAAGATCGTATTGATTTGTCTTCATTACACAAGGACTTCAGTAGTAATTTGACAACTAAATTCCCTTTCAAGGTATCTTCTTGTTTTCTCTCGTTTGCATATTTACTGACATTGATTTTGCAGAATTCTAATTACTGTTGGAGAACGAATCAGAAATGTGTGTGTTTTTTTTTTCTACAGGGATTTGGATTAAGAGCCGAACATTTGCAAAAAGGAACGTCAATAATCAAAAATGGCAGCATTGGGAATCTGACTCATGGATCAGTAGTTATTGCTGCTATCACTTCATGCACAAACACTAGCAATCCGGGTGTGATGCTCGCTGCTGGACTTGTAGCAAAAAAAGTTGGTGTTCCAATTCTTCTGAACTCGGTAGCCATTTTGCCCATAGAAATTGTATAAAACAAAAACTGATAGTAGGTATCAAAGTTGCAGTGTGGCCAATTTTCCCCTGTTTGGAAGGCCAGAAATAATGCACACAGATGGTAGGCGGTAGTTAGGTACCTACAGCCGGTTACGTGCAGCCGAATAAGTGCCTACAGAAGAGGCTGTCGGTAACACAGAGCCGGCATGTTTTAGACTAGCTGTGATGTCACTGAGGTCGTGTGCTGTGTCTACATCGTAATTATGCGAAGAGTTGCTTCCTAGGAGGGTTCAAAGAACGAAATAGTAACAACGTATCAACGTAGAAAGTGAAAATGTAAAAGAACGAAAATGCTGAAAATAAAGCGAAAGCACAGAAAATTTTCCCAAGAACAAAACAACCTCAAAAAGTATAAAGCTGACATCGTTCCAAAATTTCGAACTTTGTAATGATTATTGCCTAACAGCTGTAGTAGTCGGAAATTTTGTAATATATTTAGTCAGAACATCACCGTATTGGCTTGTGGCTCCGAAACAGAATAAAATCTGGCACCTTCTAATGTTAACTTGGTCTAAGTTTTTTTAAAACCATTTATATCTCATCTTTCTCTTCTTTTCCTTTCGAAACTTCCTCTCCTTTTTTAAAGAACTTATTTGGCGGAATCCAAGGTGATGCATTTGTCAAAATGCGAATCCTTTAGTCAAACGCGAAACTCTTTGAAACCGCGAAACCAACGGTGCACTATGGCACATTCAAAAGCATCTTCACCATCTCACGGTTCTCACGGTTTGACTAGATTTTGAACTGGATCTGTGTGGGCAAGCTTGAATTCATCAAGAAACAAACAAAGAAACAAATATTCGAATTTCCCATTTTGACAGCATCTATACGGATCCTCTGAAATCAAACAAAATAAGGCTTACGAAATATGTTGATATTAATCGGCAGATTCATTTTATCTTCTTGAGCTTTGAGACTTAGAAGTTTCGGTTTGCTTGTTTTAAGTGAAATGAAAGACACTCTCATTTTCTGTTCCCGGGATTTCATGTGCAATCGTTTGATATATATATATATCTCTACACGTAAACGATCGATACTCCGTAGAGAAGCAGTGGCAGAGATAGAGTGCCCCTGCGAGGCATATTTCACACCTTATTAGACGATGAGTGACGTTGGTGGACTACGTGATGGGCGGAGCATAAGGCGAACGCGGCGCAATGCTCTGCCGATGCCATTAACTGCGACACAGCGCAATTAACAATCGCCTTTGCCAATCATTTCCCCTAAGGATAAGTTGTCGCGAAAGCTGTGGGTACCTAACGATACGCACCCCTCACAAATGGATACGTTGGGAATATTGTGAGCACCCTTCTCTCGGAATTTGTGTGTCAAATCTTTCTAATTCATTCTAAACTTCTATTTTCGAACAGTTTTGACCCGCAAATTTGACATTTCATATTAGAAATTGTTGACACCTGTAGGAAATCTAGAATAAGGTGCTGAATTTTACCAATTTGTTGTTAAGATTAGTCAAGAATTAGTCCGCGTCCTCTTTCAAATATCCGCAAAGTTTACAGTGAGTTAAGCAGCAAGACGCTAAAATTGTTGCATGAAGGCCTATACAAAGATAGCGTTTTAGTCATGCACTTGAGGATGAAGAATAGAATTCGCGGGGTTCATGAAATCTATCGATATGCGCCTACGCACTCGACTTCTATTCAGAATTGAGGTTTGCGTGTGCAACGTGACTTACATGAGCTAGCTGACCTAGTGTTTTTGTCCTCCCGGACAAGTTTGGTACCAGTATATCGACCTTTGCAAGGATGAAAGGCTTGGTTAACTCTAGGGGTGTCTTGGCGCATTCGCAACCTCTTACCTATTGGGCTACTCCCACACCTATCCTCCAGTTAGAGCCCAAAAATACATACAATCGGTGTGGAGAACTACTTTTACTTGGCAGTCATGAATATGATCTGACGTTTATACGCAAACTTAGGGTATACTTCGGAAAGCTTCGTGTACGCCTCAGCTTGTTGAACAAGCTTTGTTTATATGGAAGAATAGTGCATTAAGTCACAACTTAGCGAAAACTAAGGGAAATACATTAAACATACCGTAATGATAGAAAAGTAATAGAAAAGATGCTTGATTTTTTAAACTGTTGCTACATTCTTCCATCTAAATATCTTTTTTTAGAGGAGAAATCCACACGAAACGTTGTAAGGGAACTGATAGTTCTACAGTGTTCTGTGTCAACTAGCTTCTTAAAGAATACATCAACACGTTTTACTTTTGTTCGGAATCTTCGAGGTTATAAGAAGGTGTATTTGGTCCATGGAATGGGTTGCATGGTATGAAGTCTATGTCTTTTTTCCTCCAAAATAAGGCAGGTACCATTTTATCGCCTGCGGGTGGCTTGGTTGACCCAACAGAGTCGAGTCGTACAGGGGACGTGTTGACCTCCTACAATTTTGTATATGGATGACGTGTTCCTTGAAATGATCGCGGCCCAGAACGACCAACATTAGGATAGTAGCCATCCCTCCGGCGGCTTTCGTAAAACATTTGCCCTAGTGCTCCATTTCTCGGCTATTTTCAACTTTGTGATGCGCACGTATTCATCTTTTTTTTGGGTGGGGGAAGGCAACCGTACTTTTTTTCGTTTTTAGTTTCTAATACAGAATTCTATCTCGACAACTTAAAAAAATTCGCAACGGTCAAAAGGTACCATTGTAACTTACCACTATGAACCAGAAGGTTTGATCGTCGATACTTGCGCTACGCGACTCCTGACAGCGTCGTTACGCCCAAAGCGCTCTAGCTCCTCATCCGATACGTCTTGCTTACCCGCCGCCCTCCCTGTCCTTTTCGCTGCTGCTCCACCTCTTACGATGTTTTTACGAATTTTTACATTTTCCTTTTTCCACGCATTCCTCGTTGCTGAACTTGGTAGGTAAGGTTGGTATACAACGCCTGGCGCAGCGCGAGAAATACCTCCAGGCTTACATTGTGCTTGAAAGTGTATTCTATAAATATATGCGCTCTATAAATATTATACCTGTGTAAAAATCTGAAAATCTAAATGGTTTTCCAATTGCATTACGAACATAACTTTAAAAGTATTTATCGTAAGCGTTCTTATGTATGTCTCAGCAACAAATTACTTTTTGCCACGGCAGTAGCTGTAGGAAAATTAACCTACTTCCTATACAGAGTTGCACATGAAATAATAAGCAATCTTTCGCTGTTGTTAAAGTGCATCAATATGTGCAGTGACTTGACTTGACTTAATCGGCGGGCTGATGTCATTGCCTGACGCGATTACCCGCATCTTCGCCGTGGTGTGCCGTCCTTGAGCACAGCTCTGCCCAACCTTCTCGATCTTCTGCGAGAACTTGCACAAAATCAATCCATTCGTCGCTACTCCATATTCTGCGAAGCCTTACGTCTCGCCTGAACAGCCTATCAACGCTGAGTATCCTCAGGTCCTCTTTCACCACCTTAGTCCCGAACTTCCGCTTTCGGTCAAGTAGCTTCTTCCAGCTCGAACCCAACAAACTCCTCAAAACTCGTTGAACAAGGCGATCTGCCGGTCTCCTTAATATATGGCCATAGAAGCGAAGACGATTTACTCTAGCCACTTTCGATGGCAGTGCAAGATGTTGATATCCTCCAAGTGTCATCAGCCGGTATACCACATCAATTTCTGCGTAAATTCTTCATTGTGGCATACCCTAGGCCAAAAGTAGCCAAGTAGCCGTCTGAGCAGCTTTCGTTCCGTGCAATCAAGCCTTTTCATCACCGTCTTTGCTCAACATCTATCCCGTAGCTGCCGTTGTTATTCAGCGTACAGCCCAGCTAACAGAACTCATCGACGAGTTCTATCGGTTATCTATCCACCCTGATTCCCGTTCGAAGAGATCCACATCTGCTTACATTTATTAGGGCGTAGACGTAGTCTATAGGCTACAGCCAGCTTCGATACAAGGTTGACAACATGTTGAACTTTCGTACTGCATTCCGCGAAAATAACAACGTCGTGAGCGTACTCGAGATCGGTCAGGGCGTCCTGACGGTGCTAGAATGAATTACGATTGTAATAAACATAATATGAAACGATTACGACCGTTGACGCCAGAATACAGTGCGACGTATAGTAGGATCGCTAATTCTTCAACAGAAGGCGAAAAAGACGCAGATCCGCGTCTTTTTTTTTCATAACTGACCTCAATTTGATCCTTATTACAAAATCTAAATATCAATGGATTCGTGAGCGCGAGTTCTACTGATTGAATGTAATTAGAACTTTCAAGACCTATCAAGGAAACAGTTTCCGAAAAAATCACCTGCGGGTACATATTAATAAGGCTGAGTCCGAGATAATTGTGCCCCAAGGATATTTGATTTTTGACACGAGTATATTTTTCAAAAAGTGAAATGATAGTCACATATTCGTAATATACACACTTTTGCGAACAATTTGATATTTCTCAGAGCTATAATTCCATGACTCTGAAGATTTTCTAAATTTGACTAAAGTGACATGTTTCAACTCCAATTTCGTTTTGTAAAAAGAGCGTTCTTCTTTGTTGTTGTTCTATTCTTTTCAAATATAGTAATCAATGCGGTGACTTGGACTTTGAAATCGACACCACTCAATAAATCTCTTCCTCCTGCAAAACCTACGCACTTGATATTTGAAGAAACTTCCAAGAAATCGGTGTAAAATGAGTTATTTGTAAAATCACATGGAAAGTTTTCATCTTTACTAGTTCAAAACTGACCGCAGCTGAGATATAATATAGAGAAAATCGGAACAGATCGTAGGACAAAGACTGTTTTCTATTGTATTGTGCCGACAGATGACAAACCTAATTTGTTAGCGATATAAAAGGATAAAGGATAAAGTTTCTGGCGTTAATCAATCAGCTTGGGATGCGCCCCCACGTTCACTTCAATTCAGAATCGCTTGAGGTTTACCTACGTGTAACTGGCCTATACAATTACTTGTGGTGGCTAGCCGATGTGTCAAGTCAGTGTTTTTATCCTCCCAGACAAGTCTGGTACCAATTTATCGACCCGGGAGGGATGAAAGGCTTGGTGAGCACTAGGGCGGATTCGAACCTCCGATCGATCGTACAGGAAGCGGAACTTCTAACCGCTACACCACATCCGCCCATTGTTAGCGGTATGTAGCCATAATTTTATTTTTCGAAAAATATATTCACGTCAAAAATCATATATCTTTGGGGGGCACTTATCTCGGACTCAGCCTTGTTAATGTGTACCCGTGGGTAAGTTTTTCAAAAAGTGTTTCCTTGAAAGGTCTTGAAAGTTCTAATTACATTCAATCTGCAGGGCTCGCTCTCACAAATCTGTTGATATATAGATCCTAATAATAAACACCAAATTGGGGCGAGTTATGGAAAAAAGACGAAAAAGGCGCTGATTCCGGTCTTTTTCGTCTTCTGTTAAAGAATTAGCGACCCTACTGTTGACGCGTCGAATTGGTACGCCGATGTCAAAAAGCTACTGGATAAGTCTCACAGTGTCAAACTGGACATCAGTGTAAAATAGCAATGGGACGGATTGTGGTGGTTCCCACAGTGTCACATTGGCTTGCCAAGCAGAGTGAAAAGAGATTCCTGTTCATTGTCGTCGCAGCCATAATAAGTGTTTCTGACCATTTCGCTGCTTGCAACCAAACACGTGAGATTGCAGGCGCACTAAAAGGATCTGGTTTTTATTAGTAGTTAGGAAACCTTCGAAATATCGAACGATATACCTCACCGCTAGGAAGATGTTACAGAAATTCAGAGGGGAACGGTCAAGGGGTACCCGTATGATGTGCTGCCGCGTATCCAGGAGGCTAATGAGCGTCGTTAATTGCACCGCGCGTCTCCTGATACCGTCATGATCGCTACAGTAGCCTGGTTGCTCTTCTTGTGCTACGTCCTCAAGACGCCCCGCCCACGCCACCCTCCCCACCCATTTCGCCGCGTCTGCCACTCTTACGACGATTTTTTTCCGCCGCGCTTACAGCTCTTATGATGCGCTTTTAAAGTCGAACGGAAAGGAAAGTACCTGGTATTAGATGTTGTTTGAAGGTCTACATAAAGTGTGCTTGTAACTTAATATAAAAGAAAGGAAGAATGAAATAGGTTTGTAAAAGTGATATGCCATTTAGAAAAGCGAGTGGAAATGAAATTATCCTGTCTCGACTTGTTAGGTGGAAAACACTCATCCATTTCTGGGAATGCGAGATAAGTTTCAAAAAATGTCTCACTGATCGGTGTTACGCTATTTTTTTTTACTTTTTTTTCTCTAATGATTTCTTTTTGTTCATCTAGCTGGGTAAAACTGGTATCCGACGATTAACGGGGCGCGAATAATGCCTCGCAGACATACACTGTACCTAAAGGTATACCTCGAAGATACAAAGGTCTCTGTTTGCCACTAATACAGCTAACCTGTCATATTGATTTTATGCAGAGAATAGATAGAAATGGAGCTATAAAACGAAAGGAGTTTGAAGAGCCATACAAAGTTCCATTATATAAAACTGTATAAGACGTACAAGCAAGTATTGAAATATGTCAAATATTGGCATATTTCAATACTTGTTCTACATAAAGATTATATCTATGTAAAATTTTGAAAAAGTAAAATGTAGAAAGGAGTTTAAAGAATGTATACAAAGTAATAAGCGCATAAAGTTGCTGTTATTATAACTGCCGCAGTTGAAAGTTGAACACGAATTCGTTGAATGGCATCGTGACAAACACATACTTATGCACTGCTAGTTTATATAGAAAACTTAGGGCATGAAATGTGTTAAATTATGATGTTTGAAAATATATGCGTGTTATTCTTTTCCCTGGAGCATCTTTTTGAAATAATTTTTACTTATTCTCCTCCTTTATTCCCAATAATATGCGCTTAGTTTGCTATATCCGTACATCAGAATTCGCCTCGGCAATTCGTTCTTCACTCCCCCCTTCAAAATTCGCATTATCCACCGCTTCGTCGCTGCGGGAACGTCGCGCGCGGCGTTGATTAGAGAGCAGTAGGGAGGCGGGGTGTAGATGATCTCAGTGGAGAATGTCTAGCTGGTGGAGCGGCAGCCGTAATTACGCGGAGGCGCGCGGTGCTGAAGGGAGGACAGAAGCGGTCAGCCGGTTTTCACGGGTACCTCTTGTCCCGCACCCAAATTCAGACAATCTGTGGAAATTTTCTGACTAGAATCTCCTTCTAAACATCCAGCGTGATTTGTAGATTTGTACTTTTCTCCCTTAAATTTTTTGTTTTTTGTTTTTGAACCATAGTAATGAACAGTGGTTTTCACTTGAAGCAGGATGACGCAGCAATTCCTCATGATTATATTAGACCCAATTCCATTTTCCGAAATTGGAAATGTTCCCACTTTTCAGCGAGAAATTTCATAAACGGATTTTAAAGCGGTCAGGCGCATCTTTTCCCGAAATTTCATGGGGGGATTTCTTCTGCTTCTGACATGGACACTAATTCGAAGTCACCTTACATCACATATCTTTTATCTCAAAAGCAAGTAAGTTGTTCATGTCTAGAAGGAGTATTCACAAAAGGGTGGGGTTTTGAAATAAGTGGTTATTCTACAACCTTCATGCTCATCATCCTCTACTTGATTCATTAACTTCGATTACACTCACTTTGTTTTTCTTTAAAATCTCGTAGTTGTCTGCATCTGTATGGCTGGAGGAGAATCTTAGATGGTTGTCTGCCTTCCTGGGGATAAGATAGTAAAGTGGATTGCGAGTCTTTCCAGTCATATTAGTGTCATAAACATCAAAAAATGTGGAAAAAACACATGTCTCATTGAACAGGGAACAATAACAATGAAGACCATGTTACGGACAAGTCTGTTGTAGGTGTTTTTGTTTTCAAAAAAGTGGAAAAAAGAATTCGTCGCGAACCCACAGCAAGTGGTAGCTGTGTGTGATATTTCTTTGAAGCCAAAGTTCCCTTTTTGGTGTATAGCAGCAATCTCAGTTCAAAGATATCGTCCCGATGAAATGCAACTGCAACAACGGAGCTGAAAACGCACCGTTTTATCTACGTGATACTCCAGCTCATCGGAGAAACAAGAATGAATAAGACGAAATTGTGTCGACTTGAGCTTCAAATTCTGTATCAAATGATTTTTAATGATTTGCTAACGCAGAATATTTTCATCTGCATTTTTGAGTCTGAAAAAAGCGCTCATACTTTATTTTTCCATCCATTACGAGAAGTATATGAAACGTCAATTAAAGGAAAACAAACTAAGAGCTACGGCAGATGTATCCGCAATGATGCAACTTAATATATGCATCCAAATGTCTACACATCTATACGATACACACATCCACACAACTGCTAAAATAGTAGCTAGCAGTTACCATGTCTCTCTACATTAATAATATTTGAAAAAGAAGAAGTAGGTAGCTCTGCCAAACACTTCCAGTAATCTGCATATGTATACACCAGTTTGAACGTCCGGCTAAAGCCAGATTTCAGACTTTTTTTTTCTGGTGTTCTCTCCGCTCGCCTTCACTCATCAATTAATCAGAATTAATCAAAAGTTAATATTAGTGACATTTTCTGTAAAATCAGAAATCTGTTTTTTAACAATGTTTTCTCCTTTCTTTTTTACTATAAATAGAGGCAAAAGATTTTATGGTCCTCTTTCTGAACGCATCGGTTCAACCATCAGCTTCAAGCACTCCTTCGATGTAATATAGGTACGATTTGAAAGCATTACTCGAAGTATGAGCGTTCCTCCTCATTTCCCCCAACAGTTATCACAGAATGATGTTTTAACATGAAATGACGTGAACGACATCATCGTACTGATAAAGATAGCTTCCCACATCAGATCATGTAAACAGTTGGCTACTATATAAACAGCAGTTAGCATTCGTGTTTCCACTTTCTGAGGAAGGTATAATATCAAGTTGAGGCAAACGTGGAAGGAAGCACGGAGGAGTCATAGACCCATTTTATAGTTATCTGGGGTCGGCGCACCAACTCGACGCCGGTGGACCCGTCGCGCCTCACTTTATGGCTTCCTGTCGTAGGCGCTCCAATTCGACGTCGTGGGACCCACCCCACCTCATTTTACAGCTATCCGGAGTCGGCTCACCAATCCGACGCCAGTTTCATACTACGACCTATTCATGGGGCGGGTGTAGTGCAGCGGCTAGAGATTCCGCTTCCTGCACGATCGATCGGAGGTTCGAATCCGCCCTAGTGCTCACCAAACCTTCCATCCCTCCGGGGTCCATAAATTAATTGGTACCAGACTTGTCTGGGAGGATAAAAACACTGATTTGCAGTGTTGTCAGTGTTGTCCGCAAGTCATTGTATGGGCCAGTTACACGTTCGTGAATCTCAAGCGATTCTGAATTGAAGTGAACGTGGGGGCGCATCTCAAGCGGATTGATTAACGCCAAAAACTTTATCCTTTTAACTTTTATGACCTATTCACAGAAGTGATGCACACTCACGAACACAGCCGCTTGAATAGTAGTCAGCGGTAAGCGGCCATAGTCGACATGATCTAAATGATGTAAAGTCCTTATCCTTATCAACATAAAATGACATGATGTAAAATCTTTATCCTTATCAACATAGTGTTATGACCATCATCTTCACCTTGGTCACGTTGTCTCGATTCCGACAATGACCACCTGCTGGCTGTGTATTTTGGACATCAACGCATTGGGTTCATCATAGAAGGCGTCCTCAGCGGTTTTCGTAGGTGCACGGCACTTATGATCCAGAGTTTACGTCCTCTGAGAGCACGCAGTCGTACAAAGGCGCATCCAGGCGACGTTGAGCCAAATTGCTCCTTGATCACCTTGACTCCCGTTGATCTTCGAACTGATAGAACGAGCGCCAGTAATTCTTCCATTTGTCCCGATTGCGTGCCAGAGTCAGCCAGTGGTTCCTGCTTTCGCATGGGACGTGAGGAGCATCATAATTTTCTTTGAAGGACTTCGTGAAGAAATCTGATCATCGGGTCGGCGGTCTTCCTGTAGTGCGCTTAATACCGCGGGGAACACAGTCGTCCACGGCTCTGGTCCAACGGTTGTCGTTAAAGCGCATCACGTGTCCGGCCCACCTTATTTTACTTTCCTTGGCAAACATGGTGGCGTCTAATCTTCGATCGCTGACGTGAAGGAGAACTTCGAATCCCATCCTTCACTTGCGCGAAGCGGAATACTCCTAGCATCACCCTCTCAATTGCGCATTCAATTACGCTCACCGCGTTTTCTTTCTGCTTGCGAAATGCCCAGGTTTCCGAAGCATAGGTCAAAGCAGGAAGTGCGATGGCGTTGAAGAGGTGAGCACGGAGCCGGGTGTTCCTGGTCTTCTTCACTACATCCTCGATGCTCTTATACGCTCCTCAAGCCGCTCATCTCCTCCTGCCCACCTCCGGGGTCAGCTCGTTCATCATGTTCGTTTCGCGACCCAGATAAACGTAGCTGGTGCATTCTGATATATTCGCTCCGTTGAGCGTGAATGGAGCATCTGAGACCCATCCGTTGGGCATGATCATCATCTTTTGCAGATTCAGCTGAAGAACGATGCATGCACACGTTTGGTCGAATTCGGCCAGGATACCTCCCGCTTGACTGATGCTAGGTGCTATCAGTACGATGTCATCAGCAAAGCGCAGATGGTGTAGCTGCCGACCATTAACCTTCACTCCGATGTCGCGCCATTCCAGCTTTCGCATTGCCTTTTCGAGGGTGACTGTGAATATTTTGGGTGAGATTGTATCACCCTGTCGGAACCCTCTCTTCACATCAACGATGATATTCTTGTAGAATGGCGAAATTTTGGCCGTGAAATTACTGTGCAACTCTCGAAGTACCTTTACGTACTGATTAGGGAGGGCTTGGTTGTTGAAGGCTTCCATGACCGCTTCCGTCTCAACAAAGTCGAAGGCCTTCTTCAAGTCGATGAAGGTGAGTCAGAGCGACATCTTGTACTTTCGTGATACCTCGATGGGTTTCGAAACAGTGTGAATGTGGTCAATCGTGCTGAATTCTTTTGGAAACCCTGCTTGCTCGCATGGCTGTCCTTCATCCAAGACTTTTTCAATCCTATTAGGGATCACTCTTGTAAAGAGCTTGTAGATGACGGACGGTAAGCAGATTGCGCGATAGTTTCCGATATCATGTGGATCTCCCTTTTTGTACAACAACACGGTTTTGCTGGTCTTCCACTGTTTAGCAACCTTGCATTCCTACAGATAACGTGTAAAGAGTCTCGACAGGGTGTTGATGAAAACTGGCGGAAGATTCTTCAGATATTTTGGTCTTATTCTGTCGAGACAGTATGCCGTACGATTTCTTACCGATATGATAGCATGTCGTCCTTTGGACGGGAGAACCTCTGGAATGACATGTCCGTCTTCCCTCAGACGGTGAGGATGCAAGTGGACATGACTGTCGAAGAGATCAGAGTAGAAGTCGTAGATGATTTTCTCCATTCCCTTTCTCGATGCAGTGAGTGTTCCCTTCGGGTCCCGGAGAGGAGTCATCCTCGTCTTGCGACTAGCGAAATCTCGACGGGCATAGCGGATGCTTTTTCCCCCCTCTGCAGCTTCAGCAAACAATTCTGCTCTTCTCTCTTTGAGTTCTTCCTTTGTAACAAACCCTCCTTTGTATTAGGGTGTTCGGAAAGTATCCGCCGAAAATTTCGCAGTAGCGCAGATTTTTTGAGATGTTCTGGAAGTTCCCGTTTTAAATATATTATATAAGGACACTACCACTTGTATACAAGCAACATATCTGGCTCCCTCTTCCTTGCCTATTTCATCCTATAATGGCCTAACATTCCACCCATATTCGACACGTACTCCTTTACAAGTTCGAATTTGGCCATCCCGCTGCTGAAGCCCATCGAAACTTAAGTCAAGTATTCGGCACTGAAGCCGCTTCTGAGC
Organism: Necator americanus; assembly: GCF_031761385.1. Classification (NCBI taxonomy): domain Eukaryota; kingdom Metazoa; phylum Nematoda; class Chromadorea; order Rhabditida; family Ancylostomatidae; genus Necator; species Necator americanus. Next base: position 10,976,549 of record NC_087376.1, read on the forward strand.
GGCCTGTGCGCGTTTGGTTCCTGCGCTTCAAAGCCGGAAACAAGAAACTCGAAGATGAGCCTCGTTTTGGTCGACCGACTGCAATATCGTTCGACGAACTGAAGAATCTGGCAGAGCAGCATCCATATGAAGGTGTGCGGTATTTTGCTGCCAGTCTTGACCGTTCGCTGTCCACCGTGAACAATGGACTGTGATCCCTCGGAATGGTGAAAAAGCTTGGTCAGTGGCTCCCACATGCATTGGGCGACGGCAACCGCCAAAGACGCGTGAACATCTGCACTCAGCTGCTCTCCAGAAGCCGCAGATTCGACTGGCTGGGCACCATTGTCACTGAAGATGAAAACGAGTCCTCTACGTCAACCACACACACAAAAGTGCGTGGTGGGCTGGCAATGAAATGCCGGATCCTTTCATGAAAGGTGGAATCTATGAGAAGAGGGTCATGCTGAGCGTCTGGTGGGGAGTTTATGGAATCTACCGTTTCGAACTGCTGCCGGACAACACGACAGTTACTGCCGAGGTCTACTGCGCTCAACTGCAAAGACTGGCCGACAAGATCCACAAGGAGCACCCGAAGCTCGACAAAGTTGGCCTGCTGCACGATAACGCGCGCCCTCACTTCGCGAAGAAGACTTCCCAGAAAATTCTAGAGCTCGGATGGGAAGTTCTACCGCGCCCACTGTAAAGCCCAGACCTGGCCCCGACAGATTACCACCTCTTCTGATCGCTTCAGCATCACCTGGAAGAGAAGCGCTACGATGATCGTGACCACCTCGAAAATGACCTTCGGGTTTTCTTCGCCTCAACGTCGCCGGAGTTCTAAGCCAAAGGAATCCGTAACCTTGTGAGACGTTGGCAGAAGGTTGTCGATGTTGATGGAGATTATTTCGTCGAATAATAAAATGTTGTTAAAAAGTTGTGTTGTTTTGATATTTTGCCGTATTTCGGCAGATCCTTTCCGAACACCCTAATAAGTACAGATCGTCATCCTAGTCCTTTTCCGTTTCTGTAGTGTTTATGACTCCTGCAACCCCGTCCTTCTTGGCGCTACCGTACCAGGCTTTCCTCCGGGATCAGGAGACTCTTTTCTATTTCTGTGACACGCAAAAATTTTAGAACACTCAACAAAATTTTGAAGTGATGGGCAAGGTTCCCTTTTTTAGAATGATATGGTCATCACTTTCAAGCCACTGTCAAGTGAGGACCATGTCATTCTAAAAAAGGGAACCTTGCCCATCACTTCAAAATGTCAGTATATTGGTGTGGTATTATTATGAGCGGGGAAAGTCGTTATTGGTGCATTTATGTGATTGTGGTGAACATAGGTGGTGCAGCCATGTAAAAAGCACAATCCTACAATATCTGTATTTTGCGTCATCCATTTTTTTGCTCTCATCTTTGCTTTAACACTTATAAGCTATAAACAACTGACCAACAAGGCAGTTTTTAATATAATTAAGAAAAATCCAATGGGGAATCAATCTGATCTCTAAAAATTAGAGAAAATTTTCAAAAGTAAAGAAAAAAAAACTAGTGTTGATTACAGGATACCAGTCGTAAACCATGGACTTACGATGTCTAGTCAGGAAGTGCTTAAAATTAGTATATGGAAGTCGTAAACCATGGATGGAATAATTATGGATATGGAAGCGATAATTCAAAGTAAAATTATTACCATACTCTAGATCAGCATATGCCGAAAGTCCAGTGCAAGGTTTTGGTATATGGAAAATATCGGTCTTATCGATCACTGATTTCTGTTTCACATCTTTTGAGCTCAATAAAACCTCAACTGCAGAAGTTCTTAGCTACTATAATTATGGATATGCTTACAGTTAGAGCCAAAATATTTAGCTCATTTGATTTGAACAGAACAACGCTGCACAACCGTGGTGTAGAAACGGCGCAGGGGGCTGTGTCATTCCCTTTCAAACATCGCTCAATTGAGAATGATGACACTTTAGCGTGGAGTGATTGGGGTTGGACATAACGGCATAGGTCCGCTAGTGTTCAATAAAATCATTTTCAGGCTGTTGAACTTGGATTGTCAGCCCAGCCTTTCACGAAGACATCGCTTTCTCCTGGATCTCGGGTTGTAACCAAGTACCTAAAAGCATCCGGACTTCTACCATACCTTCAGAGGCTTGGCCTCCACATTGCTGGCTATGGATGTATGACTTGCATTGGTAACTCTGGTCCTCTTGATGCAGAGGTGTCGAGAATCATTGAGGAGGTTTTTAAACGTTACTTTGATTGATTTCTACACTGCTACAAAGCGTATTACAGTATTGAATGCAGAAAAAAAACAGCCTGCTAGTGGAAAACATAAATTACCCGTACTTAAGTGAATAATTGTAGTTTGTAATAATCTATTGACGCACTTTTCTTTTCACATCAAGCCACTTCTTTGATAAAGTTAATCGCTAACCGGTCCGTTCTTCCTTTATCAGCTTTCAAATAATAAACTTGAGTGAATGGAGTTTGGTATCTCATTAGGAGGCGGCGTAGCTTTTCTCACCTGTACCGCCGCATAAACAAGGTGCGACCTGAAGGCGAAGTACAACGCTTTTGTAAGCTAATTACTTGCCAGCGTTGCACCTTCCATGTAACAGTCTAACGCTTTGCGACGCGATGATTGAATTGGAATCAGGCAAAGCAGGAAATCCTTTCAAAAAATCGGAAATCCTAACACCAAACAATCTTATGGAAAAATTCCTATTTGATATCTAGATAGGGTTCACTTTTTAGTTGTCCTTCCCAGGAAATCTGCGGCCTTAAGTAAGACTCATCTGTATGTTTTTTGTAACTGAACACTACAGATGTTTCTCTAAACTGTTTTTGCGTTTAGTTTCGAATCGAAACAGTACAAATTTGAGAAGGTGGAGTAGTCGTCAGAGGCAAAAAAAACATAACTTTCTACTGAACAGCATCAGACTGAAGGCTACGACGAAGATGAGACAGCTCATCTTGATTACCTTGACTCCCGTTGATATTTGAAGAGGTCGAGCGGGCGCCAGCAATTCTTCCATTTATTTCGATCGCGTGCCAGAGTCACCCAGTGGTTCCTCCTTTCGCGTCGGACGTGAAGAACATCATAATTTCCTTTGAAGGACTTCGTGAAGAAATCTGACCATCGGGTTGGCGGTCTTCCTGTATTTCCTGTATTGTTTTCACGGGTTACCCAGACGCTCACGGCTCTGGTTCAACGGTTGTTAAAGCGCGTCACATGTCCGGCCCACCGTATTTTATTTTCCCTGGCAAACGCGGGGACGTCTGTAATCTTCGATCGCCGACGTGGAAGAGAACTTCGGATCCCGTCCCTCAATTGCATGGAGCGGGATACTCCTAACATCAGTCTCACAATTACGCGTTCAGTGCCGCTCACCGCGCTTTCTTCCTGCTTGCAAAATGCCCAGGTTTCCGAAGCATAAGTCAGCAGAAAGCACGGAGGTGTTGAAGAGGTGAGCACGGAGCCGGGTGTTCCTGGTCTTCTTCACTACATCCTCGATGCTCTTATACGCTCCCCAAGCCGCTCATCTCCTCCTGCCCAGCTCCGGGGTCAGCTCGTTCATCATGTTCGTTTCCCGACCCAGATAAACGTGGCTGGTGCATTCTGATATGTTCGCTCCGTTGAGCGTGAATAGAGCATCAGAAACCCATCCGTTCTGCATGAACATCTTCTTTTGCAGATTCAACTGAAGAACGATGCATGCGCATGTTGCATGTTTCGTCGAATTCGGCCAGGATACCTCCCGCTTGACTGGTGCTAGGTGTCATCAGTACGATGTCATCAGTAAAGCGCAAATGGTGTAGCTGCCGACCATTAACCTTCACTCTGTCGCCCCATTCCAGCTTTCGCATTGCCTTTTCGAGGGTGAGTGTGAATATTTTGGGTGAGATTGTATCACCCTGTCGGAACCCTCTCTTCACATCAACGATGATATTCTTGTAGAATGGCGAAATTTTGGCCGTGAAATTACTGTGCAACTCTCGAAGTACCTTTACGTACTGATTAGGGAGGGCTTGGTTGTTGAAGGCTTCCATGACCGCTTCCGTCTCAACAAAGTCGAAGGCCTTCTTCAAGTCGATGAAGGTGAGTCAGAGCGACATCTTGTACTTTCGTGATGCCTCGATGGGTTTCGAAACAGTGTGAATGTGGTCAGTCGTGCTGAATTCTTTTCGAAACCCTGCTTGCTCGCATGGCTGTCCTTCATCCAAGACTTTTTCAATCCTATTAGGGATCCCTCTTGTAAAGAGCTTGCAGATGACGGACAGTAAGCAGATTGGGCGATACTTCCCGATATCATGTGGATCTCCCTTTTGAACAACAACACGATTTTTGTGGTCTTCCACTGTCTAGCAACCTTGCATTCAGGTGACGCGTAAACAGCCTTGCCAGTGTGTTGATGAGAACATCAGGTGTACTGGTCTTATTCTGTCGGGACCGGGTGCAGTGCGATTTCTCACCGATATGACAGCATGTAGTACTTTGGACGGGAGAAGCTCTGGAATGACATGTCCGTTTTCTCTCAGATGGTGAGGAGGCAAGTGGACATGGCTGTCGAAGAGATCAGATTAGAAGTCGTAGATAATTTTCTCCATTCCTCTTCTCGATGCAATGGTTGTTCTCTTCGGGTTCCGGAGAGAAGTCATCCTTGTATTGTGACTGGCGAAGTCTCGATGGGTATAGCGAATGCTTTTCCCCGCCTCTGCAGCTTCAGCCAGTACTTCTGCTCTTCTCTCTTTAAGGTCTTCCTTTGTCGCCTCTCTGCAAAGCCTTGCGAGCACGGACGTGAGTTCTTGGTTCTATGCGGCTCGTACTGCTCCACTGGCTTCAGAGTTTCAGGAGACAGGCGTCTCTTGGTGGTTTTAAAACTCAGTCTTTTTCGTGCAGTCGTGAAAGTGTTCAACGAGTCGGTCATATTCCTCGTCGATATTGTCCATTGCGGAATCTTCCCAAAAGCCGGCTAGCGTAGCGAAGAGATCCCAGTTAATGATAGTTCTGGGATTTCGCTCTCCGAACTTGCCAGCTTTCTCTTCTCTCCGGGTGAACGAAAATCTTCCCCGGAGGAGGTGATGGTCAGTTCCTGTATTGAACTTTAGCACAACAGCGACATCCGTCAGGCAGAACCTTTTGCTAACGATGATGTGGTCTGTTTCATTACGGTACTTTCCACCGGGTGACTCCCATGTATGGTCTTAGTCGTCATGATGAACTCGGAGGGCCTTTCCCGCTGTTCAATCCATTGTAGGTCGTGGGTCCCGATGTCAGGATTATAAATGTCCAGATGTGAATGGGCAGTGCTACAATTTAGCGAATACAAAAACCTTGGGTACAGTTCGGTTGATTCGTATATTGTTTGCCAGCCTGAGCATCCGGCTAAAGCCGGACTTCAGGCTTATTTTGGTGTTCGCTTTGTTCGCCTTCACCGATCAATAAGAAATAACAAAAATAACAGTAGCGACTACATATTTTTGGAAAACTATTATTGCTTTTTTGTATCAACGCTTTCTTCAATTTTTTTACCCGAAATTTTAAGCATGGATGAAAGATTTCATGGTTTTCCCTCAGTTCTATATTTGGAGAGTTCTATATTTGGAATTTATATTTATTTTTTATTTTTTCTATATATATTCTATATTCTTTCTTTTTCTTTTTTCTATATATCTCGAACGCTCAGTTCTATATTTGGAGAGCATTCCAGCTTAATTTTACATCTGTGTTTCTCTCAAACCTCTACGATTTGGAAACATTATTCGAATTATGAGTCTCCTCCATTCTCAACTATTAGCAAAGAATGATGTGCTAATATGGGATAACGTGAAAACCACTATCGTAGTGATATAAATAACGTTCTACGTCGGATCGCGCAAACCGTTGGCTACTATGTGTTGTAATTAAGCAGCCGTTCGCGCGTGTGTTTCCTCCTTTTGAAGAAAGGATGTTAGCAGCGTTAGGGAGACATGCTGGGAAATAGATATGTGAAGAAACCATAGAAATCCATTCCACCGCGCTGGGGCTCCCGCGCACCAATCCGACGCAACAGAAACCGTCCCACCCCATTTCACAGCTATCTGGCTCCTGGGCACGTATTCGACGCCGTAGGACACGTCTCACCCCCTTTTACCGCGTTGAGGCTTTAGCGCAAAACCCGACGCCATGGTTTCCGTCTCCCTCTCTTTTTGGGATTTCTTGACTGAGACACACACATACAAAGACGCGCACAAGTGACAGAATAAGTCCGTTATTATACAGAATGACAGCTAGCAAATTTGGAAGAATACATTAACATAAAAGTTTACTTACTCTCACTAAAATATGAAAGAAACTAACTTGCCTTATCAAAGCCAACATACATAACCACACAGCTTAGGAGGGTGAAAAGGTAGAGTGCTCGCCTGTCAGGTGCATCGTGATGGTTCGGCACCTCACTGGTTTGAGATCTGCATCTGATCTGATGAGTTTTGCATCATTATGGAGTATTTTCGTGACACACAGACAAACACACACACATATACACACACACGGACTAAGCTCGTTATTATATGGCGTGATGGCGGCTGTGGTGGTGAGAAATGTCTGTCTCCCCATTGGTGCCTAATTCATTTGTTTCGTTTACGGATATTTGTCGAAGAAAGATGCTTAGCTACATCGATGCTTCGGCATTATTCTGCAGTTCAGTGAATTTGAATCATTGTTGTCCTCCCGCATATTGCACTCCTGCACTCTGAGATAGATAATAAAGGATAACGTACACGGCGTTTATCAATCACTATGAGGACGCGCCCTCCCGTTCGACTCCAGCTCACACTTGTTTGAGATTTATGAACGCTCGTGCAGCCTTGCAATGACTTGCCGTGGTTAGCCAATGTGCCAAGTCAGTGCTTTAATCTCCCCAGAGGTCCGGTAGCAATTTATCGACTCCGAAAGGTTTGGTTTCTTTTGCACTAGGGCGGATTCGAACTTCAGATTGATTGTAACCATAGCAGAACCTCTTACCTGCTGCACTACACCGCTCCCTGAGATAGATACTTTAATTGTTCTCGTAAAGTACTGCGCTTATTGCAATGCATCACAATAAATCTAGCATAGCCCTTACCACTAGAGCTCTATCAGCATCAGCAGGTGAGCACCTTCGTAGGTGAGCACTTTCGTAGGTGAGCATTCAAACACTGTGTGCCCCTACTGGAGAAATAGATAGAAAAATGATAATAATAGAAAAGGGTTTTCCCTTCTCAGAACCTCGTATTGAAATCTTATTCAATAATTAATGAATATTGAACTAGGAAAAAGGTTTCTACAACATTACACAGCGAAAAAATACCATTCAGTAGCAAAGGCGTAGAAAACGACATAGTTGGTTACTAGCACTCATTCTATGTCGGATGCAGAATAATTTTGGAAGGCTGAAGTGGATTTCCTCTTTCTCTCTGTGTTTGACTTTGCCTTTTATTCATAATTTTCAGTGTGTAGTCGGGAATAATTGGAATTCTTATCTTTTGTTTTGTGATTTTGCCATATTAACCAAGGGAGATCAAAACCACCTACCGAAATGAAAGTGTACATTTAATGGTTTTCTGGAGAGGTGCCCTGCCATATGGAGTTTCTACTTGCGCGGCTGTAGCTCCCCAAAGAGGCCTGCAAAAACTCTAATTTTTGGTCGAAGGTGAAAGTAAGTATTACCTCAAACAAAGCGTGATGACTTATTTAATTTAATCGGCAAGTGTCTGATGTCATTTCCTGTGGCGATATCCCGCATCTTCGACGACGTGTGATGTCCTTGAACAAAGTTCTGACTAACGTTCTCAATCTTCAGAAAGAGCTTGCACGAAATCGATCCATTCCTCTCGCTAATCCTCATCCTGCGAAACCTTACTTCTCACCTGAACTGCCTACCCACGCCAAGTGTCCACAGATCCTCTTCCACCACCTCAGCCCAGGACTTCCGTTTTCGGCCAAGTGGCTTCTTCGAACTCGAACCCAACGAACTTCTCAGAACTCGTGGAACAAGGCGATCTGCCGTACTCCTTAATATATGACCAAAGAAGCCAGGACGATTTTTTGTAGCCACTTTCGATGGCGGTGCGAGATGGTGATATCTTCCACTTGTCATCCGCCGGTATGCAACATCAATTTCCGGGTGAAATCTTCAATTCGGCATACTCTAGGCTAAAAGTAGCCAAGTAGCCGTCTAAACAGCTTTCTTTCCGTGCAGTCAAGCCTCTCCATCATCGTAGATGGTGCTGCTCAAATCTCCGATCCGTACATCATGATGGGGCGAATTGCGGACAGACTCTTAGCTCGATTTCGTTGGCGTTGAGTTGAATGCACAATTGGACTTAGCGCATCTTTGCTGAATATCTTTCTTGTTTTTATAGCTGGTGTTGTTTTTCACCATACAGCCAAGATAACAACTCATTGACGAGTTCAATTGTTTCTCCATCCACCCTGATTCACGATCAAGATCTTGAAGAGATCCACATCTGCTTGCCACTTATCAGAGCGTAGGCGTAGTTCATAAGTTGCAGCCAGATTCGATACAAGGTTGACAACATGTTGAAGTTTCGTGCTGCTTTCTGCGAATATAAAAACATCGTCGGCGTACTCGATGCAGGATACTGATCGACTGTTCCTCGCAAGCGACGAAAAGCAGGAAGGGTCCTACACTGCCCCTTGTCTTACTCCAGTTACCACCTCAAACGGTGTTGTACATCTGGTTGGTGTTTGAACTGCAGCAGTTGTTCGTTGTTTCATGCAATCAAGCAAGCGAACGAACTTTCCTGGTACTCCATCGGCGCGGAGTACGTTGAGAAGACGGCCTCGAAGAGAGTCGAAAGCGGCTTCAAAGTCCAGAAAGGTTGATTGCATTAGCATCGAATACCGCTGCCATATTTGTATGGCTCTCCTAACGATGAACACCTCGTAAATCGGGCAGGACGAAACTCACACAGCCACTCAGCCAGATCGTCGCGCGTTCTTCACGCTAACAAAAGTTGCTTAATGAGTCAGTCCAGGATGATGCGCTCCAGAACCTTGTACATGAAACGCAGGATGGATGTCTTCTTGTGGAGGGGAATAGTGATAGTGTGTCTCCACGAGTCAGGTATCCTTTCGTCTATCCAGACTATCCTTTGTCCTTCTACGAATCCTAGACGATGGGAGATATTTCAGCATTTCTGCGCTAATCCTGTGGTCTCCACCAGGTTATCTTTTTTTCATCTTTTAGATACAGACAAGAACTTCCGACTCTTTTGGTGGTTTCTCCTTAACCGCATATGTCGGTCTATCAACATGATTGAGTTCAAGAGCTGATGTGGCTTGCCGGTTTAGCAAGGTCTTGAAGTGTTCCCTCCAAATTGGAACGATTGTTCACCGACAGTCACTCCATTGGCAGTGTTGAGGACTGATCTCTTTTGATCCGTTGCTGTTTTAATAAAGCATACGCTTTCCGCAGGATCTTGTCCTTCCACGTCTTTTCAACCTCCTTCGCTCTTGATATCCATTCGCTTTCGCGGTTTTTTTCTGCAGTTGGCGACGCAAATTCCTTCTCAGGCGCTTTTTTTTGGCTGAAATCGACAGTGCTGCGGACGACACATACAGAATTGTGCGTGGATTTTGTTTCCGCAGATGCAAAATCGAGCTTCTTCCGCGGCAATAGAACCGGGACCGTTTCCCTTGCAGCGTCCTGGATGCACTTTGTGAAGAAAGGAAAGGAAAGAAGCTTCTTCCTGGTCCGTACTACAACATGAATAGACACACGTTGGCGGAATTTCGTTCTGCATTCTTCATCTTTCAGACCTGTCTTTCCGATTTTCGGTTGAAGAGGAACTCCTTGGTTTCTCTTGTGAAACCGTATTCGGTATTTCGATATTGTGAAATTTCGACTGAGGGATGTTTCTCGTCAGAACGTAGCCGAGCTGATGTTTGAGACTCCTCATCTTCCACTTGCGCTACTCTTCAGGCGTTAAAAGGGTTGACCCCTGCCACGTGAGCTGCTGGCGTAGGTGATTCCTCTTAAAGGCATCACCCCAGGAATCTGGGGTGGTGCGGATTTCAGGTGGAGGGTTCCTATACGGGGTCGTAGATTATGGAGAGGAGGGTGATTCCGTCCATTTCGTCCTAATTGTCGTAAAAAAAAACATCCGGAAGATGCGGCATGTGCTCAAGGCTGGCGCGCTCCAATCGAACACGTAGAAAATAGCGCGTCGGAACGCTCGAAGTCGTATCTTCCGGGCCGTTTTTTACGGCATTTAGGAAGAAATGGAGGGAATCGCCGTCATTTCCATAATCTACGACCCCGTGTATAGGCATAGTCCACCTGAAACCCGTACCACCCCAGATTTGTTGGGTGATGCCTTTAAACGTGGAAGCGATGATGAGGTCCGTCTGTTGACATAAGTCAGTCAAGCTGTGACCGTTGTCCGACGTGCGCTCCGCTGGATAATACCATTTTTCGTAGCGCATCGGATTGCTGTTCGAGTCCCATCTTCGCATTTGTGTCTATTCTGACAATGACCCTCTGCGGGGGAGGGGGCGGTCGTTAGGTACCCACAGCCGCCGCGACAGCCGATCATTAGGGAAAACGACTGGTAACGGCGATCGTTAATTGCGCTGCGCAGCGTCAGCAGAGCACTGCGCAGCGTTTGCCTCATGCTCCGCCCATCACATCCTTCATCAGCGACTCTCATCGTCTAATAAGGTGCGAAACATGCCTCGCAGGGGCACGCTATCTCTACTATTGACTTCGTATGGGGTATCGATCGTTCACATATAAAGGTATATCGAACGACTGCACACGAGATACCAGAAACAGGAAATAATTGTACGTTTTATTTGCGTAAAGCAAAAAAAAAAATTTGAAATTTCACAAACTAGTGCAGTATCTTACAAGGATTTAATAGTCTATATAAGTACAAATCTACATTCATATCTTCTATACAGTTTTTTCAATCACGCATCTACATCTTTCAAAAACCAGGTTCTCGGTTCTACACCTTTTCACTTTTATTTTGGAACGTTTTCAATTTTCAGCTAGCTATGTTTGCATTTGCTTTAGAAAAACAAATTTTTAAAGAAATACAAATTTACAAATTCTTTACGTTTTTGCTTCATTTCTAGCATTTTCATTTTCTACGTTTTCTTCCACTTTCTACGTTGCTACGTTGTTGCCTTTTTGTTCTTTGAACCTTCGTAGAAGGCAACTCTATCACGTAATTGTAATACAAACATTGCTCATGACCTCATTGATGTAGTGATGGATGGGCGTGGCTTAGTGATGACAGGTAGCCCAAGGTATGCCTGCTCTGGCCTACCGACAGCCTCTTCTGCAAGCACTTATCCGGCTGCAGATAATCGGCTGCGGGTACCTAACGATACGCACCCCCCTCTGCGATCACGCTCTCTGCGATCCCGTGGTCGTACGAAGGCGCATCTAGACGACCTTGAGCCAATTTTCTCCACCAAGTTGTTGTAATTGTTCCTCACGATTATCTTTTGACGCAGCCACCTACTTTCCTTTCATCAGCGTCACCGCAGTATGTAGTTTAATTTTCGATACTGATGGCGTGCCCATCTCTGATGCATGTTTCCTGTAGCGCAGCAAACGAGATATCGCAGAAGCCTAGACAGGATGGTTTGTTGGAGTTCACTTGATAGTGTTCGGCAATTCAGAGTCAGAGTTGAAACGAATGGTTGTTGCCAAAGATTCCATGCTTCCTTCATGTAGTTGACCTTCCAGGTTATGGGCTTTGGCGATGTGCTGGACTGCGGCACCATTTTGCAATGCATGGAAATTTTTCGCCATATAACAGTGCCGGCTACATAGCTCGTACGTTACCATTGCGTAGACTCAAACGCCTGATTGTGTGTTATAGCAGGGCGACAGATTTTATTCCTAAACGCGTCAGTTCTACATGTGGAGACCAGCCAGACTTGATTTTACGTCTGCGTTTCTTTGAAACCTTCACAATTTGTAAGCATTGTTCGAAGTATTATGAGTTTCCTCCTTTCTCAACTGTTAGCACAGAATGATGTGCTAACATGAAATGACGTGAATATCATCATCGTAGTGATGAAGATGACGTTCTACGTCAGAGCACTTAAATTGTTGGCTACTATATAAGCAGCAGTTAGCATTCGTGTTTCCATTATCTGAAGAACTAAGGAGTCGTAGAGGTGAAAAGCAACGCGGAAAGTGGATACGACTATGAAATGTTTACAACGTCCTTTTTACTTTTTGCGACATGCACACGAAGTGACCGCGATAATCAGCTGTTTGCATGCGTGTTTTCACTTCTTGATGAAAGGATATTAGCAACCTCAGAAAAACATGTTGGCAAATAGGTACGCGAACGAGTCATAGAAACGATACATGTACAGTGGCTATACTGAGCCCGTTATTATACGCCAGTCTGAACGTTCGGCTAACGCCAGACATCAGACTTTCTGGTGCACTCTTTGTCCCCTTCACTGATCAATAGAAATTAATTGTAGTGACATCTTCCGAGACAATAAATTTGTATTTTTTCTAACGACGCTTCTTTCGTTCTTTGCTTTCAGAAAATTTAAGCATTCGCGAAATGGTCACGTTTTCAATTAATGATTTCATAGTCCTCTTTCTGAAGGCATTAGTACTACATTTGGAGAGTATTCAAACTTGATTTTACACCTACACATACTCCTCCGACACCGCAAAAATTTGGAAACATATTTCGAAGCATGAGTTTTTCTTTTTCTTCTCCTCACAATTAGCTCAGAATCATGTGCTGACATGAAATGACATGAACGTCATCGTCGTAGTGATAAGGAAAAGGTTTCGCGTTAGATCATGTGAACTGTTGAGCAAATTAAGGTGATCAACATTACGCATTAACATAATTATACCTAGCTGTCAAAGCTTATTCATCTGAAAATGTTGGAGAAGACACGCTCATTCATTTTTGTTGCTCGTTTCCTCTTGTTTGCGCGCGCAGCATTCTTTCATAGTTGCTATTCTCGTCTTCACATTGTAAATTGAGCTTTGTGCAGTGCCCCTGGCTCTCGCCACATGTGTGCAGAAAAGACAAATGTGTGCTCTTGCTGAGTTCTCTGAGATGATCTGGAATGGTAAGATGTGCATTCAGGTGGCGACGTTGAAGTGATGTGTGTCAACATTGGTTCTGTTCATATATTCACTTTTTTAGTGTTGTGATGTTTGTGTCTAGTTATACAGACATGTGTACATGAGTTGGATCGTTCTTCAGGAGAACCTTGTGGTAGCTGGAATGCTATCAGGTAACCGAAATTTCAAGGGTCGCATTCACCCTCTTGTTCGTGCTAATTATCTAGCGAGTCCTCCTCTTGTTGTGGCATATTCAATCATAGGGAACGTCAGTAACGATATCAGTGAAGTGATAGGTAAAGCATTCAGTTTTTTCGTCGCAGAAAAAAGTTCATCTCAACTGTTAAGCGACAACGCCGAGTGGCAGAAATGTTTACTTCAAAGATATTTGGCCAACAAAGCAAGAAGTAACGCAGTATGAAGAAGAGTTTTTTAAGCCGCAGTTTTTCAAACAAGTTTGCATTTCTTTGATTTGTTAGTTTTATTACACAATAGATGCCACTACTCTTAGGTTTACGCTCACATTGAAGAAGGATCAGACCAATGGCAGCAACTTCAAAGCCCAGTGATGAAGCTGTACCCATGGGATTGTCACAGCACTTACATCAAAAGAGTTCCTTTCTTCGAAAATATGGTACGCAAATTATGTGTGTCTAACTTTTACTTCTGAAACTCATTACTTTCAAGCCCCTCCCTAGCTCAGCGCAACCATGGATGCATGTGCCTTTAGTGTTAGTTTTATTAAGTAGTGCTTCGTATTAATGTTACATAAATGTTGTCTGCCATTGTCAACATTAAATATCAAGGCGACAACTGTGTACAACGTTCAACGGAAGTTTAGATATACAGTTCTGGTCGAACGGTTGGATACATAACCACATGACGCATCCCAGGTGAAGACGTGCTCAGAGCTCTCTATAGTATGCGTCTGTTTTTATTTGCTCCAGAAAAAATATCAAGCACCTACCGAACATGCGACAAAATGCAGCTCTCCCCGTTTAATCCTGAATGAAAGGATAGTGGATTCGATTGCCTGTAATTTTGCAGTGCAATTTTGGCATTGAAAAATGGTTATTATTGCATTTGGGGGAGGTTTTCTCAGGAAGAAAAATAGCCTAGTACTATCTTAATATTATGTTTCTTAAATTTAATTTTTAAATTTAACGACCAATGTCGAAGTCCCATTACCTGAGTTTCCGATCTCATTTATTGGAATAAGAGCAGTTGTGAAGATATGTGGCGCATCTTCAGGCGGTGAATAGAATGTTAGGACAGACAAAAAGAGACATTGTGTTCGCTATTACACTTTGATTCGAGAATTAGATTCTCCTCTGCTGTGCCACGTTCTTACTTCCCCTATTGGAGTATGCATATTCATGAATACATTTGTGAATGTTTTTGCATGTGTGAAGTTTGTGTCTACACAACGGCTAGGATGAAACCGTGCAAACGGATGACTAATGCATGAAAAAAGATGGTTCGGAATTGTTTCCAACAAACAGCTCCACTACTACTCCGTGGCAAATCACCAATTAGTTTCATGTAGCTCCATAGGAAGATACAGGAGTAATACCAGATCAGAGAAAATTACTGTGCTGTTTTGCATAAAATATGAGACACGTATAATACTAAATTCTGCTAAATTTCACCAACAGATGCTCATTTACTGTTCTTATTGCTATCTGTAATCGCACCAACATTTCGATTTTCAAATTTTGCAGAAGTGGTGACACTGACAGGAACAAAAGTTAAATAGCTCGATAGTTTTTGTTATATCATATTGTTATATTTGATATATGAATTTGAATTTTATATTTGAAGTATAACGTAGTGATATTAATTTCTTGGTTTGCAATGCTTCCTGGAAAAGAGAGAGAACATTTGTTAATTTCTATCAAATAAATCTCCTGCTATGTTTTTATTTCTTAGGTTCTTCAATCTTCCCTAAACTCCCCCTGAAGCTCGTTTTCTTCATAGGTATAACTCAGTTTTTGGCCACGACTTAGAGCCTCCTTTCTTCAGTTGACGTGTTACATACAACTTACCAAGCAGAATCTGTTCTGAAGTGAATTCGCTTACTCAGGATTGCATTTCTCTTGTGAATCTGTCATTCACTAGCTTGTATTGTTCTATGGTTGAGTAGTTTTTTTTATTCCCTTTAAGTCTGTTTCGTACTTACTTTACTTTAGACAGTTTATCATCCGGAGCAGTCCTCAATTGTTAACGCTTATGTCCTACTATATCTTGGTGACTCTGTTACCACTGATCATATTTCTCCGGCAGGATCTATTTCAAAGGTATCAGTAGAAGAACTACAATGGGTTTGTCTTCTTCTGTCCCTTATATTATGTGGAACCACATTACATTTAGATTTCGCCAGCTGCACGGTTTCTTGAAGAGAAAGGTTGTTCATCGAAGGACTTCAACACATATGGAGCGCGCAGAGGAAACGATGAGGTTGATGTGTTCATAGAAATTTCTAGTTCGTTTTTGACTCGTAAAGGTTAATGAATAAGCCTATTTTCTCAGTCTGAGACCGCTCTATTACGATATATCATTTTACAATTATATTGTGTAAATAGATTACCGGAGTTGTCTATAGTCGTTTTTTGAAGCTGGCTTTTTACTTTAAAAAAATGTTACTCTGTTATGCTTGAGAATACCGATTTTCTTAATTTCTAAAATGTGGTGTTGAAATGCAACATACTGTGAAATTGAGGGTGTTGGGATTTGTAAACGAATGGATACGGTGGGAATGGGCAGTCTCAGCAACCTTTTGATCGTACGCCCGCTCGCAGACGCGGCGCGTATCCCTCGAAGACGGTGCCTCGTAGGAGATCTGATATGACAAGGTACCTTTCCTCCACCGTTTTCCGTAACCTCATATACTCGTGGAGCCATTCTAATGCTCACAACCTCGCGGGAAACTGCCTTTAACGGGATAGGCACAGCTTGGTATGCCGCATTAAGGTGTTGCAACTCAGATTACAAGAGGTATCCGCGATAACTGGGCGACAACCGCTGACTCGCGTGAAGCGCAACGCACCCATAACGTTGCGGCTGCTGCTAGACCAGCTAAGGGTCGCAATGACCGTCTGGAAGGTCCAGACTTAGGAAGGAGTCTGGCGTAAATCAATCAGCTTGGAATGCGGCAACGCGTTTGATTCCAATTCCGAATCGTTTGAGATTTAAGACCTATGGCTTATACAGTAAATTGCGAGAGCTATCGGAAGTATCGAGTCAGTTTTTATACTCCCGAGCAAGCCTAGTACCACCAATTTATTCGGTTTCGAACCAAGCACCTACAGGTGCGAATGAACTTCCTACTACTGGGCTACATACCCTCAGATAACAATAAAACAGTGAATACAGCGAAAAGGGAGGCGAATAAATTGTTGTCCGAAGAAACTGACCCCAAATTTTTCCCTTTGAATTATCTTTGAAAGTAAATGTGTCACTTCAGTAGGTATTCTTGTTGTAGACACATACCTTAATTTGTCTCCTTCCGGATGGTCTTAGAAAAATATCCACCACTTCTAAACTAACAGATGGGACACGAATCTAAGGGCGTAGGAAATTGCGGTTGGCATTCTATTTTACATCCTGTTTCTTGTGTACATTTTTTTTGCAAAACAGTTTTTCGAAAGAGTTTGCAGTAATATCCCGAAATAGTCTTGTATAGTGGCTAGTACTAGCGACTGTGTCGCCTAAATCCTACTTTTCATTATTATGCTCTTTTCTGCTTTCCGCAGCATTATATCGTCTCATTTTGTCCACTCCGCACAGAATAGCTATAGAAAGTGAAGTCAGGTGACGTCATGGATCCTCTATCTGTGAGATGCTTCGTTAGGTACTGCATGTGCTAACGAACATTCTTCGCATATGCATATGCTAACGAACATTCTCCGTGTTAGGGGTTCAACGCCAACATTTATAATCCATTTATCTGTCGAGGAGAAAAAAACCAAAAGAGGAGAACGAAATAAAGTAAGATGTAGTTTTCTAAACCATCTGTTTTAATGTCGTAGCTGAGTATCTTCTCTATAAGTTAGCTGGAAGGAATGAACATTTAATTGCTTAATACAGAAAAATGAGCGTTTGAATAGTTTTACGCAGATTTCTAGCCAACATTTCATATATGCTCACTTTTTCCGGGATTGAAAAAAAGCTTCAGTCAGCTTAGTTAATTCACTATGAGTATTTCTTTGCAGTTCGTTACAAACTTCGTTACAACATGCAAACTTTCTCGGAGAATGAACGGATTAAAAGTCCGCGAGGTGAGCAGTGAGGCTATAATGACAATAATCATGCTGTCATAGTGCTAGATCGGAGCAGAGCCAAGTATGAAGGCTTGCCCTTTCTGTCGGTTGCTATTTACGGAAGGTGTCGACGGAAGAGAAGAGGATAAAAAGTGTAATGGATGGTATGGTATGGTATTAAAGTATGGTCAATGTAATTATGGTATGTGTTATGCAAATATATATATACGATCATTATATATAATAACGGGCTTATTCTGTCACGTGTATATATATATGTATACGGGGCCGCGTATACGAGTCTGATTGCTACCTGCTTTAACTAAACGCAATCAGGCGTTCGAGTGTACGCATTCGGAACGTACGAGCTATATAACCTGCACTGTTATATGGCGAAAGCTTCCCATAGATTGCAAAAAGCCCTTAACTTGAAAAGTCAACTGCATGAAGGGAGCATGAAATCTTTGGCAACAACCATTCGTTTCGTCACGCTGGACTGCCGAACACTATCGAGTGAACTCCAACAAGCCGCTCTATCCAGAATTCTGCGATATCTCTGTGTGCCTTTTGCTGCACTGCAGGAAACACGCATGAGAGATCGGCCCGTCATCAGCATCGAAAATTACACCATATACTGCGGCGATGCTGATGACGACAGAGTAGACGGCTGCGCGATAGCTGTGAGGAACGATTACAAGAAACTGGTGGAGGAATTTGGCTCAATGCTCAATGTCGTCTAGTTGCGTCTTTTTACGACTGCGGGATCGCGGAGGACGTAAACTCTGGATCGTAAGTGCTCACGCACCTACGGAAAGCGCTGAGGACAACAGTAAGGACGCCTATGATGAACTCAATGCGTTGATGTCTAAAATACCAAGCCCGCAGGTGGTCATTGTCGGAATCGACGCAAATGCGAACATGGAACTCGAACAGCAATCCGAAGTGCTAGGAAAATGGTACTATGCAGCGGAGCGTACGTCGGACAACGGTGACCGTCTGGTCGACTTGTGCGAACAGACGGGCCTCATCATCGCTTCCACGTTTAAGAGGAATCATCGACGCCATCAGCTCATGTGGCAGGGGTCAACCCTTTTAACGCCTGAAGAGCAGCGCAAGCGGAAGATGAGGACTCTTAAACTTCACCTCGACTACGTGCTGGCGAGAAACATTTCTCAGTCAGATATCCGAAAATCTGGAGCTGTTTGGGACGTCGCGTTCGACTCTGACCACCGTCCAGTTCTTCTCAGCTTCAAGATAGGGTTCCACAAGAGAAACCGAGGAGTTTCTCTTCAACCGAAAATCGACATGTCGGGTCTGAAAGACGATGAATGCAGAAGAAAATTCCGCCAACGTGTGTCTATTCATGTTGGAGTACGGGCCAGGAAGAAGTTTAGCGATGCGGATTCCTTCACAAAGTGGATCCAGGACGCTGCAAGGGAAACGCTCCCGGTTCTATTGCCGCGGAAGAAGTTTGCCTTTGCATCTGCGGAAACAAAATCCACATACAATTCTGTATGTGTCGCGCTGGTGACTTCAACCAGGAAAAACATCTTAGAAGGAAGCTGCGTCGTCAACTGCAACAAGACCACGATAACGAGTGGACGTCAAGAGCGATGGAGTTTGAGAAGGGGGGGAGGACACGAACCCGAGGAAGGCCTACGCTCTACTAAAACAGTATAGCGGCAAAATGAAAAGATGTTCCCCTGTCCTGAACACTGCCAATGGGGTAGCTGTCGGTGAAGCAACCCTTCCAATTTGGAAGGAACACTTCAAGACCTTGCTGAACCGGCTAGCACCGTCAGCCCCGGAACGCGAACACGTTCATAGACTGACATACGCGGTTAACAAGGAGCCACCGAACGTGTCGGAGGTCCTGGTCTGTATTCAAAAAATGAAGAATGGAAAATCTGGCGGAGACGACGGGATTAGCGCAGAAATGCTAAAATATCTTCCTCCGTCTGGGATTCGTGAGATGACAAAGATCATACGTTCAATATGGATAAACGAAAGGATACCTGATTCGTGGAGACACGCTATCATAATTCTCCTCCACGTTATCCGTCACGGACCCCAGGAATTATCGAGGAATCTCTTTGCTGCGTGTTATGTACAAGGTATTGGAACGCATTATCCTGGACCGACTCATTAAGCATCGCGAAGAAACAACGCGCAACGATCAAGCTGGCTTTCGTCTTGGCCGATCTACGATTGACCAGGTGTTCATCGTCAGGAGAGTGATCGAAATCTGGCAGCGGTATTCGAAGCCAATGCAACTAGCGTTTCTGGACTTTGAAGCCGCGTTCGACTCTCCTCACCGAGGCCGTCTTCTCAACGCGCTGGGCGCCGATGGAGTACCAGGAAAGTTCGTTCGCTTGCTTGATGACATGAATCAACGAACAACTGCTGCAGTTCGAACACCAGCCGGATGTACAACACCGTTTGAAGTGGTAACTGGAGTAAGACAAGGGGCAGTGGCAGGACCTTTCCTGTTCAATTTCGCAATCGACGACATTATGCGAAGAACAGTCGACCAGTGTCCTGCCGACATTGTCTTAGCACCATCTGGGTGCCCCTTGACCGACCTCGAGTACGCCGACGATGTTGTTATATTCGCGGAAAGTAGTACGAAACTTCAACATGTTGTCAACCTTGTATCGAAGCTAGCTGCAGCCTATGCACTACGCCTACGCCCTGAAAAATGCAAGCGGATGTGGATCTCTTCGAGACCACGAACGGGAATCAGGGTGGACGGACAACCGATAGAACTCGTCGATGAGTTCTGTTACCTAGGCTGTACGCTGAAGAACAATGGCAGCTACGAGAGAGATGTTCAGCAAAAATGCGCTAAGGCCACTTCTGCATTTAACTCCTTAGCGAAATGCCTGTGGTCGACCCCCATCACCAACGAAGTCATGCTGTGAGTCTACCTATCCGCAATTCGCCCCATCATGATGTACTGATCGGAGACTTGGGCAGCACCATCAACGGTTATGGAGAGGCTTGACTGTACGGAACGAAAGCTGTCTAGACGGCTACTTGGCTACTTTTGGCCAAAGGTATGTCACAATGAAGATCTTTACGCAGAAATGATGTGGTATACCGGCGGATGACACGTGGAAAACATCAACATCTTGCACCGCCATCGAAAGTGGCTAAAGTAAATCGTCTTCGCTTCTCTGGTCATATATTAAGGAGACCGGCAGATGGCCTTGTTCAACGAGTTCTGAGGAGTTCGTCGGGCTCGAGCTGGAAGAAGCCACCTGGCCGAAAACGGAAGTTCTAGACTGAGGCGGTGAAAGAGGACCTGAGGACACTCGGCGTGGATAGGCAGTTCAGGCGAGACGTAAGGTTTCGCAGAATATGGAATAGCGACGAATGGATTGATTCTGTGCAAGTTCTCGCAGAAGATCGAGAAGGTTGGGCAGAGCTGTGTTCAAGGACGGCACACCTCGGCGAAGATGCGGGTAATCGCGTCAGGCGATGACATCAGCCCGCCGATTAAGTCAAGTCATATATATATATATATATATATATATATATATATATATATATATATATATATATATATATGTATATATATATATAATATATATATATATATATATATGACGAAATTCGAAAAGGGGGGTGCGACGGGTCCACCGGCGTCGAGTTGGTGCGCCGGCGCCAGGTATCCATAAAATGGGGTGCGACTTGTCGCACAGCGTCGAATTCCTGTGTAATGGTGTAGAAGTCTCGCACAGTAACTTTGTGTGCATGTCGCAAAAGGTAAATGGGACGTCGCAAACATTTCATAGTTGTATCCACTTTCCGCGTTGCTTTTCACTTCGACGACTCCTCCGTTCTTGAGAAAGTGGAAACACGGATGCTAACTGCTGCTTATATAGCAGCCAAGTGTTTACATGTTCTGATATGAAACGCTATCTTTATTAGTGCGATGATGTCGTTCACTTCATTTTATGTGAAACATCATTCTGTGATAACTGTTAGGGAAAAATGGGATGAAATTCCTTACTTCGAGTAATACCTTCAAATTGTGTTTACATTATATTGGCATCGAAATGGTGTTTGAAACTGAAGTTGGATATTCCACAAGTGTAGAACTGACGCGTTTAGAAGGAAAACTAAAATCTTTCGTCTTTATTTATTATAAAAAAAAGAAAGAAAACGTTGTTAGATCAACACAAATCTAACTTCTGAGAATAATACACTTTCTTTTTCTTTTTTCCTTGGTCAGTCAAGGGGAGCAAAACGAACACCACAGAAAATCTGAAGTCCGGCTTTAGCCGGACGTTCAACTGTTATATATATATATATATACATATATATATATATATATATATATATATATATATATATATATATACGTATATATATATACGTATATACGTTTTTGACCTAAAGACACGTTTTCGAATTTGGCATAGTACGGAAACCCAAGGGAACCCGTAGAGTTTGGGTTGTGAATTAATTAATTGTGAATACAGTGGAATTCGCTCAATTCCTCCTAGTCGTCCAAAGAAAAAAAAACGGCTTGGTAACGGCGCCTCTTCCTACGAGACGTTAAAACACGTCCCTTTGTACACGCTTCGGTATATTGTATATTATATTATTATAATACTATCCGTTCAATACTGATTGACGAAAGGATAGCTGAATCGTAGACACGATATTGTAATTCCTCTCCACAAAAAGATATCCATCACGGAACGCAGGTATTACCGAGTAATATCACTGCTGCTTGTAATCTACAAGGTTTTGGAGCTGGTCATCGTGGATCAGCTTATAAGAAATCGCGAATAAACCACCACTACGAAAAAGCCGCTTTTCGCTGTAAACGATCGTCGACTGGTCAAGTGTTTATTGTGAGGAGATTGATCGAAGTGTGGCAGCAGTAACGCCATCTCAACGCTCTTTGCGAAGATGGAATTACAGAAAAGTTGATGTACTTCGATAATAAATAAATAAATAAATATAATAATAAATGACAACAAATAACAAATGCTTAACTAATGGCATGAATATATGTATAACTGCTGCGGTTCGAAAACCAGCTGGATGTACTGCATTGTTTGTTGTAGAAACTGTAGTGAGACAAGAGGATGTTGCGGGATTCTTTCTGTTCAACTTCGCCGTCGATGACATAATGCAAAGAGCAGTTGAGCAGTGTCCCGCCAATGTCATTTTAGCGTCGTTTGCACGTCTCTTGGCTCGTCTCGAGTACGCTGACGATGTGGTAATGTTTGCTTTTAGTTGCGCAAAGTTGAAGCATGTACTTATTTTGTATCGAAATTAGCAGCAGCATATGGACTGCGACCCCGCTCTGATAAATGCTAGCATATGTGGGTCTCCTCGAGACCCTCAACGGGAATCGCGGTGGATGTACAACCCACCGAACTTATGGATGAGTTCTGTTATTTGGCTGCGTGCTGAAAAACGATGGCCAGAGAGATTTTCCGCAAAGATGCGCTAAAGCTGACTAAAAGCCGCTAAAGCTTTCTCTGGCAACTCATTGACCAAGTGCATGTGTCGACCCCCCATCGCTAACAAAGTCAAGTTGCGAGTTTACCTATCCGCAGTTCGTGCTATCATGATGTGCGGATTGGAGACGTAGGCAGCGCCATTGATAGTGATGGAGGAGCTTGATTACATGCAGAGAAAGCTGCTTAGGCGGATGCTTGGCTATTTTTGGCCGATGTTGTGCCGTAACAAAGAACTTTACTTAGAAGAGGATATGGTGTAAAAAAAAACGTTCTTTGGACACAAGGAGACCATTTGTTATTTTCAAGTTGTTCGGAGGTTGCTTCCAGATCCTAGATGGAAAAGGCACCTTGTACGTAATAGAAATTTCTTAACGGTGGTGAAGGATCTCAGGACACATGACAGGCAGTTTACTGGAGATCTAAGGTTCCGCCTCTTGTGAGGCAGCGACGAATAGGTAGATTCTATGCGAACTCTAGCTGAAGATCAAACAGGATGAGCTCGGATATCTTCAAAGACGACACAACCCCACGAAGATGCGGATAGCCGCATTAAGCCGTAACACCTTGAGTGAAGTAAGCCGGTCTAGTAGTTATTCTATAGTTCCGCTGTCGTTACGGAATGTGACATCCGGCTTGCTCTGCATGAGTGCGAGACCTCTAGTAACATACTCCTACACCTTTATTTCCACCGAGTTGCTAACGCGGTGTTATGTCGCATTACCTATTTCGTTCTTCAAGGCAGCACTGAACTCTTTAAAGCAGTTCTTTTTTTGACAAATTATTGTCCTCTACTGCTGCACAAATAATTGCGCTGATTTCAATTTTTGCGCCGTCGCTTTCTGACACCGGTGCACCAATTTTACACCGTGGCCCCCTTCTCTCTGCTCTCTGATATTTCGCTCTATATTTATATATTTATGCAGCAGACTAACCCGGTCATTTGAGAGCATGATATTCCTTCTTTCTATACCGATGCAAAATTTAAGCTTCTCTCATCTTCTTTCCCAACAGTTAATGTAGAAAGGTGTGATAGCGCCAAATAACGTGAAAATCATACATTGATAAAGATAAAGATTCTACGTTAGATTACGTAAACAGCTAGCTCCTACTAAAACGGATTTCTGCATGCGTGTATAATTTCTGAAGAAATCATTTGGCTAGCATGATGAATGTAACGTATAGAAAAGTTGGCATACGGAGGAGCAGACTTTGGTGATTAGCACCACAGGCAAACAGTGTCACTTCATTTTAATGATTTTTTTACGTCAGAGTCCCATAAGGTCGCGGGACCCGTCCTATTGCATTCTTGCGCTAGTGCACTCATCTGGTATCCTGAGACTTCTCCTACTCTATCAGCTACAGGTGCAGGCAACCCTAACATTATGACATATTTCTCATCTACATGACGGGTAATTATGTTCAGGATCTCACGTTAAACACGTTAAAAAACCAGAGCATTGAAAATTGTGTAATTCTTAAAAAAAAAAACACTCATGGAACGATACAAACGTAATCCACATAAAAGAAGTCACCAATGAAAGATAAGAATTTTTGTACAAGTGCTGAAAAGATGGAAACATTTGGAAAGAAAGGAGGCAAGGATCTAATCTAATGCGTGGATTAAAGTACAACATATTTTCACATTCAATTTTTCTTTGTGTTTAACTGGAACTATGACATTATGACATATTTCCTCTGCAACGAAATTCAGAGACATCAGGCGGAAAACAGTTGAACAGTATACCCCGAGGTCATGTCCGTTTTCGCACCAATCTGCAGGTCACTTGGTCGATCTCGAGTAGGCCGACGATGTGGCAATTTGGTTCTAGTAGCGAGACATTGCTACATGTTGTTAATCTTGTTTTGAAATTTGCTGCGGCCTACAGACTGGGACTCCACCCTGACAAATGCGAAGAGGTGTGGGTTTTGTCAAGACCCTCAAAGGAAATCAGGGTGGACGAACAACCTATACCTCAGCCTATTGAACTAGTGAATAAGTTCTGTGAAGTTGAAGCCTGACTGCAATAGAGAGAAAGCCGTTTAGGTGACTTACCATGACGAAAAACTTTTCTCTAAGAAGGCGATGTGGTGTACCGGTAAATGACACGTGGAAAACATAGACATCTTGCCCTGCCTCCTGAAGTACTCACAGAAAACCGTCCACGCTTCCAAATTGTGGACGTTACCAGACTCAAACTGGTCGAGTAAGGACATCCTGGTTTTGAAAAACAGTTCTTGACCAAGATACCAAAAGAAGATCCGAGGACATTTGGCGTCGATAGGCAATTCAGCCGAGAGGTGAGCTTTCGCAGATTATGGGATAATGACTAGAAGATGGATAGATTCTATGCGTGGTCAAGCTGAAGATAGGACAGGATGGGCTTCAGTATGTTTATGAGCGACCCACTCCGGATAAGACGCGGTTAACCGCCTTAGGCCGTAATATCCGCCTGCCGTTTAAGTCAAGTATATATCCTTCCATGCATACAAGCGTGGTTTACTTGACTTAATCGGCGGGCTGATGTCATCGCTTGACGCGATTACCCGCATCATCGCCGAGATGTGTCGTCTTTGAACATAGCTCTGCCCAACCTTCTCGATCTTCTGCGAGAGCTTGCACAAAATCAGCCCATTCGTCGCTATTCCATACTCTGTGAAACTTTACGTCTCGCCTAAACTGCCTATCCACGCCGAGTGTCCTCAGATCCTCTTTCACTACCTCATTCCAGAACTTCGCTTTCGGCCAAGTGGCCTCTTCCAGCTTGGATCCGCCAAACTCCTCAAAATTCGTCGAACAAGGCTATCTGGTGGTGTCCTTATTATATGATCAAAGAAGCCAAGACGATTTTCTGTAGCCGCTTTCGATGGCGGTGCAAGATGTTGATATGTTCTACGTGTCATTCACCGGTGCACAAAATCGACTTCCGCGTAAAGCTCTTCGTTGTTGCATACCCTACGCCAAAAATAGCCTAGCAGTCGTTTAAACAGCCTTCTCTCCATGCAGTCAAGCTTTCCCATCACCGTCGCCCACGCTACCAAGTCTCCGATCCGTACATCATGATGGAGCGAATTGCGGATAGGTAGATTCGCAGCTTGAGTTCGTTGGCGATGGAGGTCGACCATAGGCATTTTGTTAAGGAGTTGAATGCAAAAATGGCCGTGGCGTATCTTTGCTGAATATCCTTCTCGTAGCTGCCGTTGTTCTTCAGCGTGCACCTTAAGTAACAGAGCTCATCGACGAGTTCTGTCGGTTGTCGGTCCACCCTAATTCTCGTTCGAGGTCTCGAAGAGATCCACATCTGTTTGCATTTATCAGGCGTAGACGCAGTCCATAGGCTGCAGCCGGCTTCGACACAAGATTGATGGTTGAAGTTTCGTACTGCTTCCCGCGAATATAACCACATCGTCAGAGTACTTGAGATCGGTCAGGAGGCGTTATGATGGTGCTAGGATGATATCTGCAGGACACTGACTATTCGGCAGGGCTACTGTTCCTCATATAATGTCGTCGATGGCGAAATTGAACCCAGTCTTGCCACTCCCCTTTGTCTTACTCTAGTTACCACTCAAACGGTGTTGTACATCCGGTTGGTGTTCGAACTGCAGTTATTTGTTGATCCAGTTGATCCATGTCATCAAGCAAGCGAACGAATTTTTCTGGTACTCCATCGGCGCAGAGCGCGTTTAGAAGACGGCCTCGATGAAGAGAATCGAAAGCGGCTTCAAATTCCGCAAAGGTTGATTGCATTAGCTTCGAACACCGCTGCCATATTTGTATGGCTCTCCTAACGATGAACACCTCGTAGATCGGGCAGGACGAAATTCACACGGCCACTCAGCCAACTCGTCGCGCGTTAGTCCTTCGCGCTAATGAATCGCTTAATAAGTCAGGATAATGCGCTCCGGAACCTTGTACATGAAACGCAGGAAAAATTGATAATTCCTAGGGTACCTGGCGGATGACATCTTGTGGAGGGGAATAATGGTACTATGTTTCCACGATTCAGGTGTCCTTTCGTCTATCCATATGGAAAATGGAAACATTATTCGAATTATGAGTCTCCTCCATTCTCAACTATTAGCAAAGAATGATGTGCTAATATGGGATAACGTGAAAACCACTATCGTAGTGATATAAATAACGTTCTACGTCGGATCGCGCAAACCGTTGCCTACTATGTATTGTATTTGATCGGCCGTTCGCACGTGTGTTTCCTCTTTTTGAAGAAAGGATGTTAGTAGCATCAAGAGACATGCTGCGAAATAGATATGCGAAAGGACCATGGAAATCCGTTCTACCGCCTCGGGGTCTCGCGCACCAATCCGACGCAGCGAAACCCGTCTCTCCCCACTCTATAGCTTTCTGGCACAGGTGCACCATACCGACGCCGTAAGACCCGTCTCACCCAATTTTACCGCGTTGAGGCTCCAGTGCACTAAATGACGCCGTGGTTTCCGTCTCCCTCTCTTTTTGGAATTTCTTGACTAAGACACACATATACACAGACGCACACACGTGAAAGAATAAGCTCGTTATTATATAGCATGATAGTTTGCAAATTTAGAAGTATACATTCGCATAAAAGTTTATTTACCCTCGCTAACATATGAAAAACTAATTTGCCTTATCAAAGTCAACATACATTACATAGCTTTGGACAATGGTGAAAAGGTAGAGTGGTCGCCTATCAGGTGCATGGCCATGGTTCGACACCTCACCGGTGCGGTTTTGCATCATCATAGAGTATTTTCGTGACACACAGACTAAGCGCGTTATTATATATAGCATGATCTATGAGATATTTTTAAATACTGTTTGAAGCGCATGATTCCACAAAGAAAAGATTCAGGTGCATAAGTCGAATTACAGAAGACCAGTGTGAAAAAACACCAAAAAATCAACATTTTTTCGTCAATGTGAACTGGGACGATACAGGTTCAACATACCGTCGTCCCAAAACGAGTCAAATTTTTGCAAAAGACAAAATTGGGGAAATGGCGTTTTTCCAATCTTTTCCCATCCAAAATTTGGAAAAAGGGCGGAGCCCTGGAAATCGCTGGAAATCAATAAAGCCTCTGATGGAGAAAATTTTTCAGCTACACCATACTCGAAAGAGATCTGCACAGCATTAAGTTGCTCTGAGTTATGAGACTTTGTTTAAGATCATACCCATTTCGGCGCGTGAGCGAAAATTGAGAACTTGTGAAGTTTTCTCATTCCAAAAAGCGGGCGTTTTAATAAATCACCCATATATTCATGCCGGTCTGATCGTCCGGCCCACGCCGGACTCTCAGACTTTTTTTATGATTCGATTAATCAGTAGGCATCTTAACTACTAGGTGACATTAACAGAAGTACACGTGGATCGGCACTATAGCGGAACCATAAGAGAAACAGAGAAAAGTGCATTACATATAAATATTTATTTCTGCATTCCCATCTTACCATCATTTCCATTGCATCTGTAATGAAAGCCTCGAATGCCAAATTAGCACGGAATAAGTAAGAAAAACAATAGGCAGAAATAATCTTCCTTTTTGATTTTTATGTAGAGATGTTCTGCGAAAAATTTCAGAACTGAATGTGAAAACCCAATTGAAGCATTTTAACGTTCACATATCATTGTGGAGTCTTGGCAGACATCGACTTCGTTCTTCTTTTTTCTGCCAGCGTGTGCTTCTCGAGGTATCTAAGAGCAAAAGGATTTCTTCCAACTAAAAGCGCAAGAAAATTAAGTAGAGAACCCACCTCTAAAAACTGGGACACACACTTTCTGCGATACAGTAAAATATTTTATTTGATCTTTCCATTCGCACTGTTAACATTGATTTTTTTGCCTGAATATGTTTTCTATAATATGATATATGAGTATGAGGTAGGTAGTAGTGTTCGCATTCATTTTATCACCTTTTTATTTCTGGCTTGTCTTTCATCTCCACAGTGACTTCATAACAGAACTCGTTGTACAGAATTTTCTTAACTGAACCATGCTTTGTGTCTACCTTCAGTCCGGCAGGCGTCCTTACTCGGGAAAAAGCCACGTAGAGTTGTCCGTGACTGAAAACGTCTTCCGGAAAGTACGCTCCCACTTCATTGAAAGACTTTCCCTGAGCCTTATTTATAGTCATTACAAAAGCAAATCGCAAGGGAAATTGCGTTCTTCACAGTCGGAACGGTAGCTGCTTTTCCCAGTAGTTGTCAATCCTGGGTATTACAGCTAACTGGTTTTTTCGGCCCCCACAAGCAAAACGACTGCCAAGCACATAGCCTCCGAGGGTCTCTACTCCAAGTTGTGTCCCGTTGCAGAGGCCGTTGACAACGTCAAGATTGCGCAAAAGCATGACGATTACTCTTCTCTTCAGAAGCAGCTAATGTGGTAGCATTCCAGTGGGTTCTAACGTGTTTAGGTACTCCACCGGGTACAACTCATCCGAGCTTCCTTCATAATGATTTTCATAATACATAATTCATTTTTGAGCAGTTTGCAGTTTTTAGCGGTGGTTCAAGGGTACAATTCTCGCAGATGCAGCGCTTCTCGCCTTATGGGACATTTTGATGACAAATCCACAAACACATGCAAAAAATGTCGTCAGAAAAGAAAGTAGCTAGGAAATAATTGTAGATCTCAAATGATTAGTAAGAAGAAAGAAGTAATGATTTCAAAGAGGAAATAGTATAATTTTGTGGTTTTTGAATTGCCCAAACAGAAAAATAGAGCTATCTATGTAATCAAAAGATTAATCCCTTTAAGTGCCTCCTAAAATTGGAGGTGCATGTACTCATAAAGTTTCATATGCTCTAATTAACACATGGCTAAAACAAACCTGCTTTAGTCATGTGTTAATTAGAGCATATGAAACTGTTTTATATCAGATTATAGATTTATAAAGGTTTTATAACAGACTTCATACATGATAATTGAGCTGACAGTGGCTCAGTGGTAGAATTTTCCCTCTCGAGGGGGATGTCCTTGATTCGGTCCCCGTGGATGGAATGTTTTTGTTCTTTGTGGAGAATTTTCGTAATACAGACAAAGACGCGCAAAAAAAGTTGTCAAAGAAGTTAATGCCTAGACAGTGAGCATGGATTTTCTAGTCTTTCAGAAACCACAGGAAATGGAACTCCACCTTCGATAAACCTGAGAAGAAAACATCTTTAAAAGATGTGCGATAATTTTGTGATTTGTAAATGATCCAAACAAAAACGCAAAGTTAGAGGCATACGTACACGTAAAAGTTCATATCCTATCCTTGATATATGACGAAGGCTGACCTGTCTTGTCACTGCTTTCATAGAATTTCGTAGAATTGCTGACACTGGTTCAGTTGCAGACTGCTCGGCTGCCAACCGCGTCTCTCGGGTTCGATTCCCGCCGATAAAGCATTTTCAGTCATAATGGGGTATTTTTATAACACGCAAGCAAAGAAACCTACACAGGCAGTAAGCATAAATGGAAAAATTAGCAAACAAACGACTACACTCTTTTCCAGATGTTGAAAAAGATAAAAACGTTCTAATAGAAGGATGGTGAGGAATGCTCAATATCAGGTTTGCCGTTCACTTCCTCATTGATCCAGTGTTGATCTTATAGATAGGAATTTTATGGATGCAGTCAGTCCTAGACCTTTCTGCACAAATAATGTCAAGATTAAACTTTAACAAATTTTCGCATTCAATTCCTCTTTTCTTGTCATGATTAATTTGAGTTTTCTAACATTGCCACATCTTTTTTTGGAACTTCATTTCTTTTACGATTCATTTCTCTGGAACCAAAGGCACAATTAATACCTCTAAATACGCAACATCATTTGCAAAATACATTTGCCTGCAAAAAAGTCAGAAAAAGTAGTGCATAAGAACTATATAATAGTTAAATGGAAATGTAGGAATAAATATTTCACTGTATTGCACTTTTTCCTGTTTCTCTTGTTGTTCTGCTATAATGCTGGTCCACGTGTAGCTATGAATTAAAAAAAAATATTTAGTTAATAATTTAAAAGAAAACTTCTATCTCTATAATCGAAGCACTAATCACTTATCTGGTTAACGAAATTGGAAGTATACATACACACAAAGATTTATGTATCCTCACTAACACATGGTAGAAACTAACCTGTTTATCACAGCTTTCATACAGCTTAGTACTTCTCCTGACAATTGTTCACTGGCAGGATGTTCGCCTCTCAGGCGGGTTTCGATCCATCGGTTCTCATAGGCGCGGAGTTTTGTATTGACAGGAGTATTTTCGTGACATACAGACAAACACGCACACGGACTAAGCGCGTTATTATATAGCATGATATATATATATATTTATTTATTTTTTAGATACTTAGATGGCCCGTCTTCACTGGATGTGCGGGCTCCAGCATCTCTTCCACTCGTTTCTTTCCCTCGCCATGGTCATCCAAGATGTTCTCAAATTTCGTGAGTGACGTTGACGAGGTCCTTGAGTCGTATCCAGCTGAGCTCCCAGCTGGTCCATCCGTGTAGCGAACACGTCACCCCTTCTAGTTGGCGGTCTCCCTCGAACGCGTT
The DNA here is from genome assembly GCF_031761385.1 of Necator americanus. Taxonomy (NCBI): domain Eukaryota; kingdom Metazoa; phylum Nematoda; class Chromadorea; order Rhabditida; family Ancylostomatidae; genus Necator; species Necator americanus. The sequence goes on from NC_087376.1 coordinate 11,007,930, forward strand.
TGGCATCTCTTGGGATCCACTCTAGCATTCTTTAGTCCATCTATAGTCGATTCTTCTCATAATGTGACCGGCCCAGCTATGCTTTGCCCTCGATATGTACTCCGCTGGGCCGCGAAGAATGAACATTGCTCTGAAGTCGGAGCTGCGAAGGCAGGCTAAATGTTGTGTGCGCCGATTAAACTTCAGAAGACATCTCTCAAGGGCGCTGTGGGTAGTAAGTAGCTTCCTAGACGTGGCAGCGGTTTCTGCCCACGTCTTCGCTGCGTAACAGAGCGCTGGAAGAACTGTCGAGTCGAACAGGCGGGCAGGAAGATCTTGGTCCGTCAGTTGGTCCATAGCTTCCCTGACGGGTGCGAATGCTGCTCATGATGGTCTCATCCTTCTATTCCATTCTTCTTTCAAGTCGTTTTCCATGTTCATAGAACGTCCGAGGTATGCGAATGACGAACTTTCCACGATTTGGGAGCTGTCAAGTTGTACTCTTCCGTCCTCGCAGTCAGCGTTCTTCATGAACTATTTCTTCTTTCTGTTTATTCGCAGTCCTATTCTCTTCCCTGCTTCGTTCTGTTCTTTGAGCATCGTTTCTGCTTCACTGGTACTGCTCGAAAAGAGAACGATGTCGTCCGCAAGACAAAGGTTCGAGAGAAATCTTCCATCAGTGGAAAAGGTGTATCTTAGTGGTGCGTCGATCGTGGCAGTTGGCGACTTCCATACGACGCGTCCACACCTTGATCGACCAGCGCTGACAGTATTGCATTCGTTTCTACGCCGTCGAAGGCTTTCTCATAGTCGACGAAGGTTAAAACAAAGAGCAGGCGGTGTTCCCGGCAAATGCTCTATGACCTTCTACACAATCTGGATGTGGTCCAAGCAGATTAACCCCCTGAAGGAATCCAGCTTGCTCCTGAGGCTGGGTTTCAAATGTGAATGCAAATCAAATGTAAGAATGACCTTGGTGAATACTCTGTATAAGATGCTCAGGAAGCATATCGGACGGTAGTTCCGAAGGTCTTTTCGGTCCCCTTTCTTATGAATGAGAACAGTTCGCGAGGTCTTCTTCTGGTCTGGGATATCTTATTTCTGAAGATGGACATCATGTGCGCCGCTAGAAGTACATGAAGTGGATGGCTGCCAGTCGAAAGATAGTCTGCTGATATAAAATCAGGTCCCAGAGCAGGGTTTCATGCTCTTGATAGCGACTCGTACTTCTGAAAGAAGAATCCGTTGTGGAGCTTCACCAGTGGGGATAATCGGGCTTGACACAGGAATTGATGAACGGAAAGGATTCGAGTAGAGCCTCTCCGTAATTATTTCCATCTCACGACGAGAAGACGAGAGGGACTAACGAAACCTCCATATGCAGAATTTCTTCTTTTCGGGCCGTCTGGTTCCCTCAAAATTTAGATAGGAAAAAATTTATATCTTGTTCCATCTGAATTCCAAAAACTAGAAGGTCTCAAAAAACAGGAACGACTGACTATTTCATAGTGCAAATCTTCTTGTATAAAAAGCCCCACAGCAAAGCAAAGAGCAAGAACCTATAATGTATGTAATTATCTAAGATTACATAATATTTCGTCCTGTTTATCATGCTATCCTTCATTCACTACTGCTCGTCGTACACTTCCTTACCACCCCCTTCCCTTGCAACCCCTTCTCATTAAGACCCCCAATGGAAAAATCCCACTACACGTTTGACCCTGGATAGATGTTTAAAGGCATCACCCCACGAATCTGAGGTGGTGCAGATTTCAGGTGGAGTATTCGTATACGGGATGGGAGACTACGGAGAGGAAGGTGATTATGTCCATTTCTTGCTAATTGCCGTAAAAAACGGCCCGGAAGATGCGGCGCCGCACAGGACTGGCGCGCTCCAATCGAACCTCTTGTACAAAATGGTGCGCCAAAACGAATGAAGCCGTATTTTCCGAGCCGTTTTTACGGCAATTAGGAAGAGATGGACGGAATCACCCCCCTCTCCGTAGTCTCCCATCCTGTATACGAATACTCTACCTGAAATCTGCACCACCTCAGATTCGTGGGGTGATGCCTTTAAAGAATTATATAACATTTTATAGGATAAATTGCGCGAGCAGGTTTTAGAATACTTAAGCTGCGCTATATATAGACATCTATATTAAAAAATTAACAAAACATTAATCTAGTTAGTTTCTTGAGTTACATGGCGGAACATAACAAGGACATATCGGTGTTCATTTAGGCCTTTAATTCTAGTCACTTAAGCCTTGTGAAAATGCAAACAGAGATTACCTGGTGTAACTGTAAATTTGTGACATATTGCAGTTGAAAGTTGAACAGGAACTCGTTAAAAACATTGATTAAATGTTTTTCACCTGGATAGAAGAATGTACTTCTCATTATTTTCCGATAATATGCGCATATTCGTTTGTCAGAACTGGCTGCGTCAATTCGCTTTTTGCTCCTCTTTCATCCAGATCTGCTGTTTTCACCGCTCCGCTGCGATGCCAACCTCGCTCGCGGCGTTGCTTCGATGAAGAGGGAGGCGGTGTCTAGGTGATCCCAGGCAGTCGTGAACTCTACCTAGCTGGTGGAGCGGCAGCTGTAATTACAAGGATATGTGCGGCGCTGAATGCTGGTCAGCAGTGACCAGCCAATTTTGGGGGCATCCCTTGTTCTGCACCCAGGTAAATCGAAATTTCGACACCTCGTAATAGCCAACAACGTACTTGCAAAGCTTGAAAGTGTTCAGATCTCTAGAAGCGCGAGCTAGAAGCGACCTTATGCTTGCCATGCGACGCAACTTGATTCGGGCAACAAAATCCCTCACGCTGATGTCTATGTTTTCTGTTTTTCTGAATGGTTTTAATTGCTGTATATATGGTCAGATCATGACACGCGGAACATTTGCTAACATTCGTCTAGCGAATAAGCTTGCATCGAGGATAGGCCCACAAACTTTGCACATACCATCCGGAAAAGAAATGGATACTTATGACGCTGCAATGAAATACGCCAGTGAGGGTCACTCTGTGCGTCAATTTCTACTTTTCGTTCCATATAATTTCTCCAATCTACTAACTTTCGTTTAAGGTCATCGTTATTGCTGGAAAGGAATATGGTTGTGGCTCATCTCGAGATTGGGCTGCTAAAGGGCCATATCTTTTGGGTGTGAAAGCTGTATGATGTTTCGCTAATACTATAATTAGTAGAGTACTATAATTTATAATGTTGTATTTGATACATTTAGATACTTGCTGAATCGTTTGAACGAATTCATCGTTCGAATTTGATTGGCATGGGCATCGTTCCGTTACAATTCAAAAAAGGAGAGAATGCCAAATTTTTAGGGTTGACCGGAAAAGAACAATATACGTTAGTTTACTTAACATTTTTTATGTCTTTATCAACAACTCATTTATACTTTTGATTCAGCATTACCATTCCTAATGACCTAAAAGTACGACATCTGCTTAAGGTTACCCTTGCAAATGGAAAAAACTTCGAGGTAACCCGGTATTCTGACTTTTTGTTCATGTTTTGTTCTAGTCTCTCCTATTTACAATAGTATTATCTCATTTTTTGTCTCAATTTTTGTTGTGGGCTAAAAGTCTGCTACAGTCGGGCCTGAACGACCTCTGTCGTGGTGCAACAGCACAGATGGTTGGGTACGCTGTGAGACCCATGCCAAGTCGAGCTGCGTAATTGAGAAAGGGTCACAGAACGCTACTTCGAGGACAACCGCCTACGTAATTGCCATACAAGCTAGGTTGTTCCAACCCGACTGTATGCGTCGATATTTCAGTATTTTGAACCATTGAAGTAGATTAAGGAGTGTTTCGAGTAATTAAGCCTTCGAGTCCTTGAGTACTCAGAAGTACCTGCTCTGCTGTTCAATTTTTCAATAAGCATGTCTCACGCAAAGCTAGCTTCTGTTAAAGCATTAAACCGCAAATGCGCGGTGTTAAACCGCAAATGCGCGGTTAAGTTCTGCTGCGTCACAAGTCCTCATTTCAAAAAAAAAAAACGTTATGAATGCTCTGGTGCGTTGCATTTGCATTTGAAAATTTCATCAAATTGAAATTGAAGTTAAGCCGTTATACAGATGAAACCATTCTTAATGTGAACATAGGATACAGCAACAATAAGATTAGAGCAAACTCGGAGAATACTCGAAAATACACTCTTTATTGAGGCGATACCATTTCTTTTGTTCAGGTAATCTGTCGTATCGATACTGAAGTTGAGCTCACGTACTACCGCCATGGTGGAATTCTTCAGTACATGATCAGGAAACTTATCAAATGAAGTATCCGTCGTTGTTGCTTTTTATGACTTGGTAGATATTTTTCTTTCCAAAGGTCGCTTGTTGATTGTTGTTTATCTTTCCTCACACTGTTCAAGTATATTGTTGTTTGTTCCGCCGTGATGTACATGAACACTACTCTGGTGTATATACTAATCTCCTATGATTATTCCCATCATTCCTCTAGTCTTACTCAAGGTTAAAGTCAACCTTGAAGCTGTGATGCTAGATGTTAGTGAAGTTCTTTTCCATCAAATGTCTGTGTTACAACATTTCCACTCGAAGTGGTGCAGGGTTAATTGGTATCTAGAGACTTCAAACATTACTCTGACAAGTAATTTTGAAGTCATTGAGAACAAAAGATAGTGGGAAGATAGAAGGAAGGAAGAAAGAAAGAAAAAGAAAGAAAGAAAGAAAGAGAAAGGAAGGAAGAAGGACAAACAGGAAGTATTAGGTCAGCTTATTTTTTACACGCGCATGCTTTTACGATATGGTAGCTTCCTGACCATACATTGATGATCATCCGTGTTCACCATGAGTCCCTATCACAGTGTTTCTTTTTTTTCTGAAGGATTATAATTTCCTGGGAACAGGATACAAGTCAAAATCAGTCAAAGTTCTATTTTATTTTTTTTTTTTCGAGTCAAACCAGTTGATCAAGTTCGCAGCCTGTCGCCGAAGCGACATGGGGTCGCGAATTAAGGTCGACCTTAAACATTTACCGAACCAAAAGTGTTAAATCCTTTCAATGACCTCGAGTCCGCTGTTGAGTTGTTCTTGAAGTTTCAGCCTCTAGCTTCTGCTCCCAGCGAGTTGTTAACAAAGTCAACTGCGACTGAGGAAAGCGAAGAAATTCCTTTACAAATTACGGCATTTGATTCTCAGAGGACAATTCAACTTCGGAAAGAAGTGGAAAAGACGATGAAGACTTTATATGTCGCACTCTCAAAACGAAGCAGTTAAAGTTGCCGCAGTTTTACGGTAACGAAGAAGAGTTCCCAGAATTTTAGGCAATATATGAAGCACTCGTTGACAAACATAAGGTTTTAAGTACAGTCCAAAAATACTGTCACTTAAAGTTAGCCTCAAAGGAAAATTATCATTAAGTTTTAACAAAGAAGTACGGTAATAAACCGACCAACAGAGCAAAAGTGCAAAAATAGATTCATTTGTCAGCAGCAAAAATTACGCTGACAACTGTGTGCACACATTCGATGAAATTCGAAACTTTATGAATCGAATGGTTTCTGCAGGCGAGAATATACCACACTTGCATGATGCAATCTGGACAGAGAAAATCTTGGAGAGATTTCTTATACTATGGTGAAAAAGTGAAAAGTTCGACACATTGGGTGCGACTATTTAGTACCACCTACTATGCACAGTACAGGATCACGATCTCGCTCATGAACATTCGAGAAAACTTATATGTCGACAATCTGTTTCTTTCAGCAAAAGGCGAGAAGGAACTAACGTCAAAATCGTGCGAAGCGCGCAAGATCTTCAAAGGAAATAGGAATGAATTTGAGAGAATTCATGTCAAATGAAAAGACCCTCCTTCACAAACTACCAGAAGATACATGTGCGAAATCAAGTGCCCAGAAAGTATTAGGAGTTCTGTGGAATGCGGATACCGACTATCTGACTTACCTGTCAAAAGCAGAAAGTGGAAATGGCAACTAAGCGATCAGTAGTGCGACAAATTGCGTCCACATACGATCCACTTGGATGGATTGTTCCCTTACTAACTCAAGCAAAAAACTTTAAGCAGAAATTATGGAGGCAACAGTTTCAGTGGGATACGGAATTGCCTCCGGAGCTTTGCGGCTAATGAAGCGATATCATTGGAAAAATTAATGGTTTTCAAACATCGCTTCTACGACGTCTTGGCAGAACCTTGCACTCTTCGCAGACACTAGTGAAACTGCTATTGTTGCATGCGCCTGTCTTTTTGACGAAAAGACTTCTACGCTTGTTATGGCTGAAGAAAAACTTCCATGCGTTAAAATCAAAACGACGATCAAACGATGCCAAAGTTGGAGTTAAACGTCCTTACTTTGGCGACGTGCCTAACCCAATTCCATCACCCAAGTAAAAATGCGTGTTACGGCTATCCATGAACTATACGTCTGTTCTTAGACTCCCAAATAGTACTAAGCTTGATTTCGGCGCCACGAAGAACACATGTAAGAGTACTTGTCGAGAATAGAGTACGAGAGATTTCTAGGGCTGTTGAAAACTTGAAAGAGGAGCGAGTGACTGTGTTGTTTGGATACGTGAATACGAGCGAAGATCGAGCAGTCGTCGGAACTAGAGGACTTGCAAAAGAAGAACAGAGGGACCGCCTTTGGTGAACAGGTCAAAACTCCTTGAAGATCCCTGTAGGGACATGGCCTACTAAATTTTATCACCTTGCGCGCGAAAACGACACATTCATTGGTATCTTAAGTGCCAATATTAACATGACATGTACAGAAAGTACCGTAGTTCAAGAGCTGCTAAACTGAACACGTTACAGCTCCTTCGGCACCTGGAAAAAAATTGTAGCACTGATAATTCACTTTGTCAAAAGACTTCTACGTCTGCTAGATGGAGCCAACAAAGTCAGAATTTCTCTACACATTCCAGAACAAAACGACATCTCCGAGACTCCGGGTGCCTCAAGAGGACAGGAAATTCGACAGCAAGGTTCGCCCTTCTTCGCAATCATCATTTAGTACATTTAACGAAGAGTTATCGAAAATCAATGAATAACACCTTGCGCCTATACAAGGACGAAAATCAAATATGGCGCTCACGAGGAAGACAAGGACACTGCGCTGGATGATGATACAGAGTACCCTATTTTTGTTATGCCTAATTTAGCTCTGGTTAGGCATATTATCCAGATAGCTCATGTGGACTAGGGGCATTGGGGCATTGAGCACAGGATTTCTACATTGCGCCATCAATACTGCAACCCTGCGCAAACAGGTTCGCAAATTGACCACTCAATGTGTCTAATGTCGGCGCTCCAATGCACTTTCTTATCACTATCCAAATACCACAGACCTTCCAAATTGAAGAGTATGGAGGTACAATTCCAGCATATAGGATTGGATTTTTCCGATCTTCCGTCATACATCAAGAGCGGAGATAAATTGAAACTGTATGGATGCATTTTTACCTGCACCGTTCCCCGCTTGATCCGCATCGAAGTCGTGCGAAGTATGGCGACAGAAGGATTTTTAAATGTGCTTCGACGATCTGTTGCACGTAGAGGCGTTTTAGTATCTATGACTTCCGACAATGCGCCAACCTTTTCACTTGGCAGGAGTATACTGAAACACTGATGGTTCTTTTTATGAGCGCCTCTACGCTATCAAGTCAATAACATATGGCATTTATAAAGTCCTACTCTACGAGGTTTACGGCAGCGCTCGTTCGACGACATTCATATCGTGGTTGTGGAGATTGAGGAGTGCCTTAATTCTAGGCCACTCATCTACCAAGGGTCACGAGAGGAACTCAGCACTATTCGCCAGATCGACTTTCTGCAGAAAAATAAGATTCTAGCTCTCGCAGTTGATAACATTAAAAGCAACACTGACGATGATCCCGCTTATTTGCCTCCAGAGCAACTTTGGGCTTTTCAGTTTCGAAACCAGGTCGGAAATCGGTGCGCCCTATTTGTCGTGTCAGGAAACAGAAAGATTCTGGCGAAATTGGCAACAATAATACTTAACTTCTCTAAGGGAGACACGCCAGAGATGAATAACCAGTCACACACTATGACAAAAACTATCAAGTGTAGGAGATGTAGTTCTCATTACTGATCCGATTCTTCCCAGAAACGAATGGAAAATGACATGCATTACGGAGATTATGACCGGTGCTGACGGAGGTATTGGCGAAGCAGAACTCATAACGGCTAATAAACGGAAGATACGCCGACCAGTGAAGTTGCTTATTCCACTGGAAGTGTCCAAAAACTCGACCTCAACAAATGTTCAATCTCAGCAGTCACACCCAGAAGATATATCCGCAGCACAACGAAACTACCGTAAAACTTGCGACGGCGAAAACCAGTCATATATGCAGAAAATTACGTCTATGTTACTGCTACTTCTTCAACGCGCTCTTTTTCGCCACTTTGGCGTTGAAAAGCCAAAGTGCCAAATGTTTCTCTTTCATATGATGATCCTTCCTCTCTGTGTAGCAACCAGTTACACCACCGTTCTGGTGTATTTGACATGTTCGGAAAATGGAGTGATCGTGCATGCAGCTCAGCCTGCGGACTTTGAAATCTGTGCAGATAACTTCTACAAAGCCAACATTTCAATGTTGACCCTAACATATTGCAATTTCCGCCAGAGATCACATCGCATGCTCATACAGTGCTTCTCAAATGGCACTTAGATAACCAACTGACAATCATGGAATATCGACTGTCGGATCTGCGCCTCGATTTTGTTCAACCCGAATTGTTGGCAAAATCCTCACCTTCGCGTTTTTCTCTACGTGATTGTTGCCATTATCTATATGTTGTTGTGTGTGCCCTACGATGAAATCAATACGTTGATGTCTAAAATACTCAGCCACCAGGTGGTCATTGTCCGAATCGACGCGAATGCAAAGATGGGTTTCGAACAACAATTCGATGTGCTAGAAAAATGGTCTTATCCAGCGAAGCGCACGTCGGACAACGGTGACTGAGTGGTTGACTAATGTAAGCAGACGGGCCTTATCATTGTTTCCATGTTTAAAAGGAATCATCGACGCCAACACACGTGGCGTGTTCAACCCTTCTAACGCCTGAAGAGCAGCGCAAACAGAAGATGAGGACTCTCAAACTTCAGCTCGGCTACATAGCACGAGAAAAATCCCTCACTCGAAATATCACAATATCGAAATATCCGAGAATTTAGAGGTGCTTGGGATGTTGCTTTCGACTCTGGCCACCGTCCAGTTCTTCTCAGCATTAAGATACGGTTCCACAAGTGTAGCCGAGGAGTACCTCCTCAACCGAAAATCGACATGACAGGTCTGAAAGACGAGGAAACCAGAACGAATTTCCGCCAACGTGTGTTTATTCATGTTGGAGTATGGACCAGGAAGAAGCATTGCAATGCGGATTCCTTTACAAAGTGCATGCAGGACGGTTCAAATGCCGCGGAAGAAGTTTGCCTTTGCATCCGCGGAGACAAGATCCACGTATAATTCCGTATGTGTCACCTGCAGCAGTGGTGATTTGAACAAAAAAAAACGTCTTAAAAAGAAGTTGCGTCGTCAACTGCAACAAAACAGCGATAGCGAGTGGACGTTGGGAGCGAAGGAGTCTGAAAAGGCGCGGGGGAAAAGAACCCGCGGAAAGCCTATGCTTTATTAAAGAAGTATAGCGGCAAGATGGAAAAATGTTCTGTCCTCAACACTGCCAGTGGAAAGGGTGTCGGTGGAGCAACCCTTCTAATTTGGAGGGATCACTTCAACACCTTGCAGAACCGGCAAACGTCGTCAGCTCCTGAACTCGAGCACGTTCATGGGCCGACATATGTGGTTAACGAGGAACCACCGACCGAGCCCGAAGTACTGGTCTGTATCCAAGACATGAACACCGTTTGAGGTGATAGCTGGGGTAAGACAAGGAGCAGTGGCAGGACCCTTCCTGTTCAACTTGGCTATCAACGATATCATCCGAAGAACAGTCGATCAGTGTCCTGCCGACATTGTCTTAGCACCGCCAGGGTGCCCCTTGACTGATCTAGAGTACGCCGTCGATGTTGTTATATTCGCGGAAAGCACTGCGAAACTTCAACATGTTGTCAATTTTGTATCGAAGTTCGTTGCAGCCTATGGATTACGTCTACGCCCTGATAAATGTAAGGAGATGTGGATCTCTTTGAGGCCTCAAATGAGAATCGGGGTGGACGTACAACTAGTTGAACTCGTCGATGAGTTCTGTTACCCACGTTGTATGCTGAAGAACAACGGCAGCTACGAGAAAGATATTCAGCAGAGAAATTTGTAATATATAGAATTGATACAACTATATGGGCAGATGCGATTAAGCCCAACCTCCTCCTGATGTCAAGCTAGCATAATGAATTGCACCCTTTTTGTAGGTGCACAGCAGTAGAAATCAAGGTCTTATGTGAATGTCCTTCTTCGGATGTTTAGAAACAACTTGATGAAATTCAAATCACCATCAATTGAAACGGCACTATGGGAGCTAGAGAAACGCCCAAATTCCCTTCTCAACACAAAAAGCACCTTGGTGATGTAGGTCACAACAACAGACTACAAAGTTTGACTTTTTAGCCTAACAAATAATTGCGATCGCGGTCCATCTGCGATGTTTCTCGCGCAATTCCTTCCTAGCTGAGAGAGCGACATAATTGAAGGTCCCGTCCAAGTTGCGAACTCGTTGTAGGCATTCCTCACGGCCTGCTCGCGCGTTGTCTGGTCGAGTTCTTGTAATTGCGCTCAACCTCGGTAGCCCGCGAGGGGTGATGCCCAAAGCGATGACTATGGAAACAGGATGTCCTGTATTTTCGACGGTTCTGTTCTCTGGGGCAAAACCTTTCCAAAAAAGTTCACATTTGTCCTTGTCAAAGGGGACTTCCCTTCCAGCTGCATCACGTACTAGGGCACAAAAGTAGGAGTAATGCGAGCCGACGGCTTTGCAAAATGCGCATCTCTTGAAGCGCTCCTGACTGCAATTTATGCCTCCGTGCTCGTATCTTTAGGAGGGACACCTAGGCCGACTCTCGAGATCCATGATGATATCATCGAAGTTGTCTAATGCCTTACACTCTCATTGATTTGGCTTTCGATTCTGCTACATGGTCCTCATCATTGCCTTTGCTATGTGCCCCTTCTTGTAGATCCTGCACCGATTCTAGTATCATCTCTTCCGCCTCGTCGGCTTCTTAAAATCCCTCCATGAACTCCAGGTTCCCCATTACGACTTCTTTCTCGTTCTGCGCGTCATCCTGCATTGCGATGCCCTCTCCCACCCATAGCGAGTTTTGTCCCTCAGAGTGGAGAAGTTGGACGTGTGAAGCATCGGAGTCATTGACGAGGTGAATGAGTTGTGACAATGACTTCTGTGTTTCCTTTTGGAAGCTGGGGTTACTTGACCGTTGTTCCTCTTGAAGTAAAACGCGCAAATCATGAAGAGCGGAGCAAAGTGCCTCAGGTTGGTCTGTTGTGATGGTTTCGATGGCATCGAACTTCATGAGTGGTATATCTTCTTCTACTTTAGCGGTATTTCTTCTTCTACTTCCTGCTGCTGCTGCATCAGCGCATTCCAAATTTCGCGAGTCATTCACCCCACAAGAACAGCCAAAGAAAATAGTGTCCGTAGTTGCGCTATAATGGATAAGAATTCCAAACGCAAATGATGAAGCTGCAAATCTAACAATTCAACTTCGTTAGAGCGTTTGCTAGGAGAACTAAGAGGAACGTAGAGTCTGCGAACACGATCTTCTGGTCTACTGACGGTCTTCATACATTCGTGGAAGTTGAAGCACTATCGCACGATCTTGTCGTAGAGATCCTTTGGCCCCGGTAATGGAAGAATAGCTCGGTTTCCGCTTTGTTTCGTGCACTTGTCGTTCGATGCCCATGATGTGAAGTACAGGAGTTTGTTTTTGGTAGTTTTTTTTTTGCAGTGCGCACCTCTGAGGGTTACGTTCTAGGGTGCACTTCTAACTATCTTTCTGACAGTGATCGCACCTACAGCAGAAAGTCATAACTGATATGCCTCTAAGTGAAGCAAACTATTGATGTTTTTGTGGTGATGATTCACTTAATCGGGTACTAGCTAAAAGGGCGTTATGCGAAACGCGCATGAATTGTGATGAGCCATCATTGGGCGTGAATAGTGCGTATCGATTTCCGCACTTCTTTTTGATTGTGGATTACTAAAAGGTCTCCGTTTTCGAGTGCGACTTATGATTGTGTGTGCGTCTAAGAGTGATGCGCAAAGGAAAACAGGCGACATAACACTCGCAGAATTATTACGCTGTTTTGGAAGACTTGGTAAGGCTCAATTCCCAGACAAAACGAAGTATCCAACCTTCATACAGCAAAAGACGTTTAATACTATAGCTCTCGTTCGTCTTTTTTCGAATACCTCAGCTAGTTCGCAAGTTTCGTCGATATTGCGCAAATGTTTGCAATGTCAGAAATTCAATAGCTTGCCATAAAAATACCCTAATCAATAAGAACTGTCAAATGAGCGCGTAGTGAGATCTTGCCCATTCGAAAACGTTGGGCTCGACTACTTTGGACCGCTTTCAATAGCTCTTCCAAAAAGAACGTCAGGAAAATGCTATGGCTTAATCATCACATGCATGGTTACCCGAGTTACCCATTTTGACCTAGTTTCGGACCTGCCTACTGTAGCATTGTTGCACATGCTGAGAAGATTTTTTGCTCGTAGAGAGATTCTGACTGTTGCAGCGCTCATCAAACAATCCAGAATTGGGGACCTCCTTGAATGTTCTCGACCAGCACCGCCCACACATTCAGCCTATAGGTGAAAAAGCTATAAAAACAGACTTTCTTGAATATGCACAACTGGTTTACGGAATGGGAAATGGGATGCAGAACACTAAATGGTATAGAAAAGACAGTAGTAAAACATCTTGGTCCAATATCTTTCACCGCAATATGCTATTTGATAGCCACGACTTCCCTCTGGAGAATCCAACCTCGTGGACGGGCCAGAAGAGATTCCGTTATTTCTACCTCTAACGAGCGAAGCGCTACAGAGTTGTCTATGCGATGCGGGCTTACAGAACAAAATGAGGGTTATGGAAATGTCACCAGTAAACCTCAAGTGTCAGCTAAAAGGTAATCGTTCGTATGACCGACTCTTCACCACTCCTAATTGTGTCGTTTGCCTATATGATAGAGAAGATGATTGCATAGCATTAGGAGTGGCTTTAATGTTACGTGCAGGTCGGTGGCCACGTAAACGAGTCTGATCGCCACCTGCACGTGGTGGCCTTCGTTTGGCTAAACACAATCAGGCGTTTGAGTGTACCCATTGGGAACGTGCGAGCTAGATAACCCGCACTCTTATATGGCAAAAGATTCCCATACATTGCCAAAAGGTGCTGTCGTCCAGCACTTCGCCAAAGCCTATAACCTGAAAGGTCAACTGCCTGAGGGGAACACAGAATCTTTGGCTACAGCCATTCGATTCGTCGCGCTGAACTGCCGAACACTATTGAGTGAACTCCAACAAACTGTCTAGGCTTCTGCGATATCTCTGTGAGCCGTTTGTTGTGCTGCAAGAAACATGCATCAGAGATGGGTCCGGCATCAGCATCGAAAATTACACCATATACTGCGGCGATGCTGATGAAATGAAAGTAAGTGGCTGCGCCGAAAGATAGCTGTGAGGAACGATTACAACAACTTGGTGGAGGGATTTAGCTCAACGTCGTGTAGATGCGCCTTTGGACGACTTCGGAATAACAGAGAGCGTAAACCCAGGATCGTATGTGCATAACAGTAAGGACGCCTTCTAGAATGAACTCAAGGCGTTAATGCCTAAAATACGCACCCTGCAGGTGGTCATTGTCGGAATCGACACAAATGCGAAAGATGGGACTCGAACAACAACCCGATGTGCCCCGAGAAAATGGTATTATTTAGCGGAGCGCACGTCGGAAAACGGTGACCGTCTGGTCGACTTACATGACCTCAAACGGTGTTGTGCATCCGGCGTTGTTCTTGTGTTCAAACTGCAGCAGCTGTTTGTTGATACATGTTTTCAAGCAAACGAACGAACTTTACCGATGCTCCATCGGCGCAGAACGCGTTTTCAAGACGGTTTCGATCAGAAGAGTCGAAAGCGGCTTCAAAGTCCAGAAACGCTCACTGAATTGGCTTTGAATACTGCTGCCAGATTTCGATCACTCTCCTAACCATGAACACCTGGTCATCGTTGATTGGCCAGGAAAAAAGCCACTTTTCGCGTGGCGCGTTGTTTCTCCGTTATGTTTAATAAGTCGGTCTAAGATAATTTGCTCCAAAAATCTTGTATATGACACGTAGCAACGAGATTCCTCGATAATTCTTGGGGTCCGTGAAGGATAACTTTTTGCGGAGAGAAAGTATGATAACGCGTCCCAACAAGTCAGGTATCCTTTCCTCTATCCATATTGAACGGATGACCTTTTTCATTTCACAAATCCCAGACGGAGGAAGATACTTCATCATTTCTTCTCTAATCCCATCGTCCGCATCGGATTTTTCTTTTCTTTTTTTGGATACAGACTAGAACCTTCGGCTCAGTCGGTGGTTCCTCGTTAACCGCTTACTTCCGTATATCAACGTGCTCGAGTTCAGAAACTGACGGCACTTACGGATTTAGCAAGGTCTTGAAGTGATCCCTCCAAACTGGAAAGTTGCTTCACCAACAGCCACTCAATTGGCAGTGTTGAGGACTGGAGATCATTTTTATATTTTTGTGCTATACTGCTTCAGTAAAGCAAAGCTTTCCGCGGATTCTTGGCCTTCCATGCCTTTTCAAACTCCTGCGGTTTGGACGTTCATTCGCTTTTGCGGTCTTCTTGACGCAACTTCCTTCTACTACTTTCCTTTCTACTAAAACTACTTTTCCCTGCCTGAAGTTGCCAGCGCTGCGGACAGCGTATAAAGAATTATACGTGGGTATTTTTTCCGCAGATGCAAAGGCATGCTTCTTCCGCGGCAATCGAACCGAGAGTATTTCCCTTGCAGCGCCCTGAATGCACATTGTGAAGGAATCCGCATCGCTAAGCTTCTTCCTGGTCCGTACTCCAACACGAATAGACACACATTAACGGAATTTCGTTCTGAATTGTTCGTCTTTCAGACCTGTCTTTGCGATTTTCGGTTGATGAGGAACTCCTTGGAACTCAGACGCGCGTAGAGCGTTGAGAAAACGGCCCCGATGAGGAAATTCGAAAGCGGCTTCAAAGTCCAGAAAGGTTATTTGCACTGGATTCGAGTACCGCTGCCAAATTCCTACCGCTCTTCTGACGATGAACACCTAGTCAATCGTGGATCGGCAAGGACGAAAGCCAGCTTGCTCGTCGCGCGTTGTTTCTTCGCGATGTTTAATGAGTCGTTCCAGGATAATCCGCTCCAATACCTTGAACATAACACGCAGCAAAGAGATTCCTCGATAATTCCTAGGGTCCGTGACGGATATTTTTTTTGTGGAGGGGAATTGTTATAGCGTGTTTCCACGAGTCAGGCATCCTTTCGTCTATCCATATAAAATGAATGATGTTTGTCATCCCACGAATCCCAGACGGAGGGAGGTATTTCAGCATTTCTGTGCTAATCCCGTCGTCTCCACTCGATTTTCCATTTTCATCTTTTGGATACGGACAAGAACCTCCAAATTGGAAGGGTTGTTCACCGACAGTCACTCTATTGGCAGCGTTGAGGACTGACCTCTTTTGATCCTCCGCATTACTGTTTTAGTAAAGCATAGGCTTTCCGCAGGATCTTGTCCTTCCAAGTCTTTTCAAACTCCATCGCTGTTGATGCCCATTCGCTTTCGCGGTTTTTTGCAGTTAGCGACGAACTTCCTTTCAGGACGCTTTTCGTGGTCGCCACTGCTGCGGGCGACACAGAATTGAATACAGAATTGTACGTGGGTTTTGTTCCGCAGATACAAAGATCAACTTCTTCCGCGGCGATAGAACAGGGAGCATTTCTCTTGCAGCGTCCTGGATGCACTTTGTGAAGGAATCCGCATCGCTAAGCTTCTTCCTGGTCCGTACTCCAATATGTAAATATAGAAACACGTCGGCGAAATTTCGTTCTGCATTGTTCGTCTTTCAGACCTGTCTTTCCGATTTTCGGTTGATGAGGAACTCCTTGGTTTCTCTTGTGAAACCGTATTCGATATTCCGATATTGTGGGATTTCGACTGAGGGATGTTTCTCGTCAGAACGTAGTCGAGCTGATGTTTGAGAGTCGTTGATAAGAACAACGACGGTAGTCAGAGTCGAAACGCGACGTCCCACACAGCCGTAGATTTTCGGATATCTGACTGAAGAATGTTCTTCGTCAGAACTTAGCCGAGATGAAGTTTAAGAGTCTTCATTTTCCGCTTGCGCTGGTCTTCAGGCGTTAAAATTATTGACCCCTGCCTCATAAGGTGATAGCGACGGATTGTTGTTCGAGTCCCATCTTTCGCATTTGTGTCGATTCCGACAATGACCACCTGCAGGGTGCGTATTTTAGGCATTAACGCCTTGAGTTCATTCTAGAAGGCGTCCTTACTGTTATGCACATACGATCCTGGGTTTACGCTCTCTGTTATTCCGAAGTCGTCCAAAGGCGCATCTACACGACGTTGAGCTAAATCCCTCCACCAAGTTGTTGTAATCGTTCCTCACAGCTATCTTTCGGCGCAGCCACTTACTTTCATTTCATCAGCATCGCCGCAGTATATGGTGTAATTTTCGATGCTGATGCCGGACCCATCTCTGATGCATGTTTCTTGCAGCACAACAAACGGCTCACAGAGATATCGCAGAAGCCTAGACAGTTTGTTGGAGTTCACTCAATAGTGTTCGGCAGTTCAGCGCGACGAATCGAATGGCTGTAGCCAAAGATTCTGTGTTCCCCTCAGGCAGTTGACCTTTCAGGTTATAGGCTTTGGCGAAGTGCTGGACGACAGCACCTTTTGGCAATGTATGGGAATCTTTTGCCATATAAGAGTGCGGGTTATCTAGCTCGCACGTTCCCAATGGGTACACTCAAACGCCTGATTGTGTTTAGCCAAACGAAGGCCACCACGTGCAGGTGGCGATCAGACTCGTTTACGTGGCCACCGACCTGCACGTAACATTAAAGCCACTCCTAATGCTATGCAATCATCTTCTCTATCATATAGGCAAACGACACAATTAGGAGTGGTGAAGAGTCGGTCATACGAACGATTACCTTTTAGCTGACACTTGAGGTTTACTGGTGACATTTCCATAACCCTCATTTTGTTCTGTAAGCCCGCATCGCATAGACAACTCTGTAGCGCTTCGCTCGTTAGAGGTAGAAATAACGGAATCTCTTCTGGCCCGTCCACGAGGTTGGATTCTCCAGAGGGAAGTCGTGGCTATCAAATAGCATATTGCGGTGAAAGATATTGGACCAAGATGTTTTACTACTGTCTTTTCTATACCATTTAGTGTTCTGCATCCCATTTCCCATTCCGTAAACCAGTTGTGCATATTCAAGAAAGCCTGTTTTTATAACTTTTTCACCTATAGACTAAATGTGTGGGCAGTGCTGGTCGAGAACATTCAAGGAGGTCCTCAATTCTGGTATGTTTGACGAGCGCTGCAACAGTCACTTATGTAACGAAAATGCAGCAATAGTTTGCGGTCCAGCATAGACTTTCGAATTTGGACATGGAAACCATGGCGGGAGTAGGTGCAAACCTTTTTCCTGTAGCAAGATCTCCAGATTGCCAGTAGTACTGTTTCGACCATCGAAAAATAGGGAACTCACTGCGCCATGTCTCTTCTATAACTCGCTGCCAATTTGAGCCTCTGAGTTGGAAAATTAATGTTTCCCCTCAACCCTATTCCCCAATTCTCGCCCTATCAGACCACGACATGTTCTTCAATACTGCTCGATTCTTTCACTGAGCTTGAATCCGCTGTTGAGTTGTTAGCTGAGTTTCAGTCCCCGACTTCTGATCCCAGAAAAAGGAAATGTAACCCTTCAAGAAAGATGGAATACTGTGATAAACAGTCATGGTGAATACATCGCCCCTTCCAATCAGCTCCTCTGGGTCACCATCATCTCGTAAGACGCACCATATGACTACATGTGGAAAGCGGTCAGATGATTTTTTCAGCTCATTGAGTGCCAGTTGCAGCTGTTTTCCGCTTCTCATGATGTTTCTCAATCAGAAATCGTGTTGCGTGAATAGCGTCGGTAATATTGCAGTTAGTGACACTGATTGGTGAGTGACATAGTGACACTGATTAGTGAGGAGATGAATGATGTCTCGAACTTTGGGGTAAAAATGCGCGCAAACGTCATGATACTATGAGACAGCGGTCAAACTGGCCTGTAGTTTGAACACTCGGCTGGATTGCCCTTTTTCTTGAATGTGGGTATTGTCGTGCTTCGTTGCCAATCCAAGGGGTCTCCTTTTCTTCCGCGACTCGGTTCAAAAAGTGTGTCAGTCAGTTTACAGGATTCCGATTCAGGGCCGATTCAATTTCTTCAGTGGTTATCTGCTGAACTACATTATATGTAGGCAGAAGTAGGAGTAATGGTGGATGGGAGCTTTTCTCTTGAGAAGCTGTCGAAGTAGTTATGCCACCACTTGGCACCTTTTTCCGCTCCTTCTGAAAGCTCCCAATTTCGTAATTCGCGCCGTAGAACTTTTGGACATTTCTGATCTGGTGATACTGCGATGGCGAAGGTGAGATTTCTCCGGTTGGTGGCAGAGGCGTATTCATCGTGTGTGTCGAGCATCTTCGAGACGTCGCCGTGTGGGTTTCGCTGCGCTGCAACAACGTTTCTTTGTGTCCTTTTTCGACTTCCTATAATTTCTCAACTTTCTCGGTCTTTTATTGTTTAAAAAAACGTGATACATGCGCTTTTCTTCACAGACTTTTGTTTTTACTTCCCCGTCCTTTTATGGCCGTGTCTGTTTTTCTACCTTTCAACGTTTCATGTTCTACCAGGGACTGTGCAAGCTGTTTCCCCATCTCGCGGTTTGCGAGCCTTCATGTATCTTCGACGTTCTTAACAGCTGACAGTTGAATGCACGAAACGACATTTTGGCTTTCTTCCCCATTCATTCAGCATCATCTAATTCGTGTATTTCCGCAGCAACCATCGCGATTCCGCCTCAGAGGCGAAGTTTTGTTTGTGATGATAAACGGACAATCTTGTGTTGTAACAGTTTCGTAAGGTATGACTTTACCTTTGGTGACAAGCTTTTAATCGCAGTGCCCTTTGAGCACGAACACAATTTGCGTCCTCGCGCTACCATTGTAGAAGGTAACAAAGTGGGATTATTGCTTCTGAAACTTCATGTTTGCGTTGAGTTTGAGAATAAAAACACTGACTTGATCGTCTGTTGACCCCCAAGTCATTGTATAGGCTAACACACATTCCAAAACCTCAACGATTACGAATTGCTGCAAAAAGCGTTGATGCATCCCAAGTGGATTGATACGCCAATGACTTAATCTTTTACTTTCAATATCCATTCTATCCCAGAATTTTAACACATAGCAATAGGTGTGAAGTTTCTCAAATGAAGTCGATGTTGGTCATGACAACAACACATCACGTTTTGATATGTCTACTTTATTCGTATCACCTATACCTCATCTTCCATAGTCGATTCACTTTTCACTCTTCTTCCTTTGTTCCTTTCTCAAGTTTTCACCTGGAGTTTACATTGCTTAGTCAATGCGAACGTGACACCCGGCTCGAGGACAAAAAAAGGAGTGGGAAGGGCCGGTGCCTGGTGGTCGTGTAGGCTCCCTAACTTGTGGAGTAGCAACCGTAATTATGCGGAGAAGTGCGGCGCTGCACTCAGGCCAGCGGGGGTCAGCCGATTTTCGCACGTTCCTCTTGTCCCGCACCATGGCAGCGGTACTCGAAGCTTACGGGTGCGGGACAAGAGGTACCCGTGAAAACCGGCTGACCGCTCCTGTCCTCCCTTCAGCACGTAATTACGGCTGCCGCTCCATCAGCTATACGTTCTCCACGACCGCCTGAGATCACATACACTCTGCCTCCCTATTGCTCTTTAATCAACGCCGCGCGCGACATTCGCGCCACGACGAAGCGGTGGATGGTGCGCATCTTGAAGGGGGGGGGGAGTGAAAAACGAATTGCCGCAGCGAATTTTGATGTACGGATATGGTAAAATAAGCGCATATTATTGGGAAAAAAAGAGAAGTAGACCCTTCTATTCAATTTAACTTTACATAAATAAAAATTACCTCAAAAAATGCTCCAGGGAAAAGAATAACATGCATATATTTTCACACATCTCATAATTTAACACATTTCATGTCCTAAGTCTTCCATATAAATCTTCTGTATCTAACAGTGCATAAGTATGTGTTTGTCACGATGCCATTCAACGAATTCGTGTTCAGCTTTCAACTACAGCAGCTATAATAATAGCAACTTTATGCGCTTATTACTTTGTATATATTCTTTAAACTCCTTTCTACGTTTTACTTTTCAAAATTTTACATAGATATGTTTATATAGAGCGCGCATGTCAAATATTTCAATACTTACTTGTACGTTTTATACAGTTTTATATAATGAAACTTTGTATGGTTCTTCAAACTTCTTTCAACAGCGTTTTATTGCTTCATTTCTATCTACTCCCTGCATAAAATCAATATGACTAGTTAGGTGTATTAGTGGCGAACAAAGACCTTTGTATCTTCGAGATATACCTTCAGGTACCTTTACGTACTGTGTATGTCTGCGAGGCATTATTCGCGCCTCATTAATCGTTGGATGCCAGTTTTACCCAGCTAGATAAGCAAAAAGAGATCCTTAGAAAGCGAAAAAAAAGTAAAGAAGATAGCATAACACCGATCAGTGGGACATTCTTTCTTTCTCTTATATTAACTTACAAATATACTTTATATAGAGTTTCAGACAACATCTAATACCAGGCCCTTTCCTTTTCCTTCGATTTTGAAAGCGCATCGCAAGAGCTCCGGGCGCGGCGAAGAAAACTCCTCCTAAGAGTAACAGACGCGGCGAAATGGGCAGGGAGGGTGGCGTGGGTGGGGCGTCTTGAAGACATAGCACAAGAGGAGCAATCAGGCTACTGTAGCTATTATGACGGTATCAAGAGACGCGCGGTACAATTAACGACGCTCATTAACCTCCTGGATACGCGGCGGCACATCATACGGGTAATTCTTGACCGTTCCCTGAAGCTTACGCAATTTACTTTTTATTCCCGCTTTCTCAACGCACTTTGTTCCAGTGGAATATCCGAAGAAAGTTTGTTGCCCATTTGACTACAGCACCGCTACTAACTTGTGTCCTAAAATCCGCCGCGAACCGTATTCTTGGAAGTGGGCAAAATTAAATTTTGGAAAAAAAACAACATCAACGTCATTCGAAAGAGCGTCTCTTTGTGAGAAAAACTGGCCATTTGAGGTACGGGAAAATTCATAGAGCTTGACCAAAATTTCTGTTTTGTGTAAACAGTCGAAATTTTCTCCAATTTGGTCACTTCATGCCATGTCATGCCAGTTGCCCAGTTCAATCATGCCCAGTTGTCATCCAATGTTAGCGCCTAATTCATATCTCGTAAAGGAAGGAGAGTTCTAAGCAAGTACCGAATCGCGACATTTAAGCATTCATTCTAAGCCCTTGACAGGTGTTCAAAAATTGGACCAAATAACGAAATAGAGTAATGTTGTAGGTTTGACATTGGAAAAACCAGACACTTTCAAAGCTAGAAACTTACAATTTGAAGTATTGTCAAGTACAAGTTGTTCACTTTGAAAATTTTTGAGGATTAGTTTTTACAGCATGGAAGGTATGGTCTCTTATTTACCTTCAATGGACCACTTTCGTGAATTCCCGAAGAGAATGGAAATTTCGAATCAACATATGATCTGGGTATCAAAATGGTTTGAACAACCTCATCATTACGAATATAATGAACATTTTGTTCAATTTTGAGAAATAAGCGCAAATCTTATGAACATCCCTTCCTTCCATGGAGATGTAACTGCGGGATACGCCAGTGGCAGGATTGCGGAAGTGTGAAAGTAACTAACGGGGATTGAGAAAACTTTGCCTGTTTTCGGGCCACACATTTGTTAAGACTAAATTCTCGAAGTATGTTTGAAAACCGCAGCTCATTTGCTCTCGAATGATATTTTCAATATTTATTTTTGCCCATTTTCAAGAATTCCGACGGTTTGCGACGGATTTTGGGACACAAGTTAGTGGCGGTGTTGTATGCATATCGAAAATGCTAAACAAGAACACCAACCATATGTGCTTCATCGTCCGAAGTAAAAGCTGGAGCAACACAACGGGCGACGCTGACTGCTGCTAGTACTGATGACAAAATGATGAAGATTCTCGAGGAGGCTTGTCAAACGAATATCGCTACATCATCGGCATATTTTAAATCAACAAATGGACGTCCTGACTGTTTGGGACGAGATCACCGGAATATTGTTCAACTGTGCTTCACATGATGACGTTGACATCACAGCCGAATTCGGCTCTTCGGAGAATCTTCAACATTTTGTCATTTCTTACCAATATTAGCAGCAGTCTTCTGAGTCATCTACGCTCCCTTAAATGCAAGAAATGACCTTGAGATTTGAGACAACCGTAGATGAGTTCTGTTGTCAGAAGCTGTAAAATTAGGGGTTAAAATCAATTAACTATTCAAATCCCTGCCCTTTTGTGTGACGCGCGCCTGAACACAATGTGCATTCCATGACGGATATATACATCATAAGCGTTTATGAAATTAACAAAGTGCATGTGGTCGACTCCTATTGTCAACCAGGTCAAGCTGTAGGCTGTAGATCAGGTCAGGCTGTAGATGTCGCTCTACGGATCGCAGACATGGATAGCACCCTCATGGTGCAAAAATATGTTCTATGGAAGGAAAGCTTTCTAAAGGTATTTTTTTCAAATCTATACTACAAGTTCAAAATACACATTTTCCGCATTCGTGGTCACCATCTTCGATTACCCCCAAAGGCCGAGTTCCGTCCTGTTACGAAAGGAGGAACTCGATAATCGCAACGGGGAACTTTCCACGTCTTCATTGTCTCGTCTCATTTCTCATGCCCAGTTACTTCACTGCTACTGAACATGTGGTTTCGTCCTTTTCTTGAAAATGATGTCTCGCGAATTTATTCGCCCATTTTGCACACTATCTCAGAATTCCGTCTGAGCAATGTAGTGTGCTAGTCGAGATTGAGTTTGACTCTTAGAGTGCGACTTATACTAGATCCATGTAAGTGTCCGCGGGTATGACGGACAGATTTGTGCTTCTTGTAATAGAATGAAAATAATGAACTTCGTTCAGAAGTGGATGATATCGTGTACCTGCAGATGGTGAGTGAAGAAACCCTAAGTTTGGTTCGTTGCGTTGCGCTGACAGACAGTTCAGGCGAGAAGTAACGTTTCGCAGAATATGGAACAGCTGCGAATGAAAACTGGTCCGCCAATAGAGTTGAGTAGATAGATGAAGGGTAAATAAAGAGAGATTAGAATTTGAGAAAGAAAGGGAAAATGGGGAAGGAACGTGGAGTGCAGGTGAGAGCTCTGTAAAGTACCTTTCGACATTGTGGGATCGTACTGTCTTTTTTTTTGGTATCACGTTTTTGGAAATCTCATAGTACATCTTTTTAGTTTTTTTTTTCACTACTGTTCCCTTTTCTTTCCCTATCTTCTCCTTGATTAGTTTACATTCTCAACTCCCTCAATGACATAACTTATTACATTCACACTCATGGTACTCTTAATCTTTTTTGTTTTTGCAAAGTCGTGAGCGTTTGAGACCCATTAGGTAAATGACTCAGGTATTTAAAAAATGAGAGGTTACAAGTAGTTCTAAGAAACCACAACATAAAAGTTGAAGGAGAAACGCTATTAGAAGTGTAATTGCAACAGATCTTACAATTATCGACTGTCCTCAATATGTCCAAAAGTAAGACAGAAAAGCTGTCAAACAGAGCCCCAATTCGTAAGCTTGTATAGTAGCGATGGGCGCCAGTGACTCATCGACATTCAAGAACCCCTCTTGGGACCTGTTTGAGGGCACAACCTTTTGAGAAGATGCTTATCAATTAAGTTTGCATGATGAAAAGCGCATTCTGGATACTAAAAGCTAAAATAAAAGCTAAAATGTCTCTAAATGTGGCAAAGCATCCTGATAAGATAGGAGAAATAAGCTCCTCGACTGCCACTGATGGTGCAATGATTGTAAGGGCATTCGAGCATGAAATGAAGTTCAAGCAGCTTGAAGTGCAAAAATTATCTGATGCACGCGAGAACGAAACATTTTGTAAGTTGAACAAAGTTTCGATGATTTTTGGAAACATGACAGGAAAATGTTTGCAGCGGCCCCGAGTGGATCTGCACGAAGTGGAAAGAACTCGATGGTACTACGAATTTCTGTGGAAGTGTATTCATCTAAAGTAGTGAAAGGCATAATGTTCCCTTGTTATGGCAGCAACGAGAAATTGAAGATGTGTTGAAGGATATGTGGAGGCGGCATATGTTGGGTAGGATTATATGCTGGCAGTTGTCAATGCATATCATTTCTTTCTAGCAAGCTACTTTATTGGGGAAGTGTCAAAAAAAATCCACTGAAGAAAATTTCCAAATTGTGAGATGAGTAAGATGAAGGACTACACATTTTTACAACTGAGTTTCACTGGGACCTGTCCGGGGCTTTTTGTCGAATTCACTGCCCGAATTTTCTCTAGTTCTATATTTAATACGAGATTGAGGGTTCGAAAATGCATTCTACTGGTTTTTGTTTACCAAACGACCTTGTTTGCATTCTTCGACCATAAATGTTTCACAAGAAAATCGTGAAACACGTCGTCGCCTCCGTTTAGCTGTTAAAGTTACATAATCTTTACCCCTTGCTAATGATAGCATGTTTACATGTTGTTTCTGATGCATTGGGAAATTGGGAACAGAAAAACTGCAATTGTCGCCATTGAAATGCAGTGTAGCCAACCTTTTTGAGGAGGACAGATGACATCAAATCAACTATTAACGTAAAAGGCACATCATTCTATTAGCTTAATAGAGCTATATCCTAGCATTTTGGAGATCATTACTATAGCAGAGATTTGACTTGCTCTGCAAAACTAGAAATAATGATTTCAACAGAACAACGTAAGTGTTTCTGGTTTCATTTTATTGAAACACACAATAAAAAAAGGAAAACAAAAGAAAACGATCCTTAATATACTTGAGATGGTTGATGCGACACCATGTTATGCAAACATGCTACAGTAGTATTCTGTAGAGATCAATTATCTAAATGTATGGGCAAGGCTCAGAGATTTGTCATTGGCAACAATAAATAGTAAACACAATCTCCCTGTCTTGTCTTACGCGACGCCTTACTTCTGGCAATGTTCCTCACAAGGCAGCGAGCTGTAGGGAGAACAAAAGGAAACAATTATCCCTCTTAATGCTGTAGTGAAAGGGAACGGAAGCACATTCAAAGAACAAAACGATTCCTAGAAACGGCCTCAACTCTCGAGACTTTCAGAGTTACTAGAACAACGATACAACTATACACGAAATAAAGAGCTATTTTTACAACAATAACACATATGTTTTAAAGAAAGAACTTCGACTAGAGGAAAATGACACTAACGTAATCTGAATTCATCGAGAAATCCTGAATGCTGCACTTAATTACAATGCAAGTATAATATACAAAATGCACTAAGCGGTGAAATGAGGTGCAGAAATGTTAGAACTAAAACAAAAAAAAAACACTAGAATTGTGCACGTGCAGTAGTGGTGCAGAATCCGCTATACTGACACTGAGTCGAGATGGGCGCGGATACCTTTGAGTTGATCCACGGCGTCTTCCCGAAAACGTGTTACGTTGTTGTTCATACCAGTGGTTAACTGTACAAGGGTATAGATGGAATTCAGCGCTACTTCGAGCTGTTTCTCCAAACGTCCGATGCGAGTGTCCATACCAGATAACATCTGCGAGTACGTTATTAATACGTTAAGGGTAGAGTGGTTAGATGTTGCTGGTAAAATGTAAGAAGGACTAACGTTGTTCAATTTGGGATGGTCGTAATTTGATGACGACCGCAGATTCTATAGTGTGGGTATAGGAGTTAACTGCGAAGAGATCGTGATTTGTCAGCGATATACTTACAGATAGGGGCGGGTGTAGCGCAGTTGATTAGAGGTCCGCTATGGCCGCACGGTCGATAATTCGAAACCTCCCGAGTGCCAACCAAGCCATTCATCCCTCCGGTCGATAAATTGGTACCAGACTTGTTTGGGAGGATAAAAACACTGACTTGAACATCGGCTAGCCCACGCAAGTCAGTGTAGAGGTCAACACGCGTTCCAAAAAAAAAACAACGATTCATCGACGATGAACGCTGAACTGCAGTAAAACGGGTTGGTGCATCCCAAAGGGAATGATACGCCAGTGACCTTATCCTTTTTCTATACTTACAAGTGGATCGCTTGCCGAGTGCTAACTGCCTCACGAAGCATCCTTCGAACTAACCCTCTGTCACAAGTTTATGATTTTGTAATCACTTTCCAATTCATTAGCGAGGACTAATTAATACTAGTTAATTATTAATTTTCTGTAGTATACAGAAGATTAATATTAGAATACAGATTCTGTCTCGCTTCTACATTGATTATTCTTTGCACTTGGTGTAGCCCCACGCAGCGCTGCTGAACAACAGAAAATCTCTAGTTTTTTTAGTATGAAAAATAAAACCATGGGATCGCAAATGGTTTCTTCCACTTTTGTAGTAGAACAGACAAATGATCGAAATGTTCTGATTTTTTTTCAGATCACTGACGTTAAGCCATTTATTTCCAGTTTGTTCCCAAACCAGACATTGAGGCGTAAGGCGGCAGGAATCAATCCAGCACTTGCCGACCTCAGCTGTAATTTTGATTTTGATTGACATATTCCCCAACAGCACCCTTCTGCCCTGCAAACATCTCTGGAAAAATCCTATTTTATGTTTTTGTCGCATTATGAGTATGACAGAGCTACATCGTAATGGCTTCTTGTTAAAACGTTCCACTTTGTACGAGTTTGAGCAGATCTCACCTTTTCATAAAAATAATTTTAAAAAAGGATATAAGTTTGTCGTGCATTGAGAGCACCTCATCTCTTGGGATATACGACACAAGTAATTCGCTCTAGAAAAAGGTGGGACTTCGCTACTTGATTTTATAGATTTCCACGAGATTTCCATCTGTCTGCACATCGGATTTTCTGAGGTACAGAAAAATTATTAAATTCTCCGTCGCCTTATCATTCCGATGGCAACCCCTGTTTTAAGCAATGAGGTTAAATGGTTGTTCACAAATATCGCCTTTTCGGAGGATCTTAGTACATCATGGCAAAGGAAAAAGTAGTCCGTCTCCAACACTGGTCCACGCTCTTTAGGTAAAACATAGCCTCTCAGCAGATGAATATACCCATTTTTATTCACAGCTACGATTCCATAGATTTACTTTCATTCCATTTCATCTCAGAGATTCACATTCAGCACTTATTATGCTTTTGATTGATTGAACAAAAACAGTTTATTTGTTCGGCTTGGGATGGGTTATTTTTTCGTGGAATATTCTCTATTTCGAGAGTTTAAGAGGAGAGTCATTTTCTAGAAAACTGATAGTGTTTTGTTAATCTGCTATTGAGACAATACGTAATAATGCAACTTTGAAATGTTTTCTTTCCAAGAGTATCCGGAATCATCATGCATGCTCCTTTTTTAGGCATCATGTTACGAAATTGGAGATGTTGGAGTCGTGACTTTGACTACGCACTTTAGAACCCCCACCCCTGTACCATGCTCCGGTTTCCTCAGCAGTCTTTTCACTGGATTTAACTGAATAGGCTATTGACGAAATCGCACTGATTTTCGACCACTCGCTCGCATTTGCGAGTGAGTGGTCGAGGTAGCATACCACGAAATTGACGACGTGCGGGAGAGGCAGCGTCAGCAGGTCATTGGTTTACCGCTCTTTGGTAGATTCGGCGCGCACACAATTGGGTTCTTATCTACGAAAATTTCTTGGTAGGAAAATTCGATCTTTATGACCGTTTTCTACATTTCTCAGAATACACGGATACAACATAATCAATTTTTGAGAAAGTTCTAAACGAAGCTTTTTCTTCTGAGTTTATTTTAGATGCTAATTGCCGATAAAACACTTCAAAGAAATATTCAAACCTTCCTCCAAAGGTTATTAGGGAAGATTGTCTCGGATATCAGCTCTCCTCTACGCTATGACTGCACTTACGTACATTTCATATAACCAGCTATGTTGTGCTGCAAGTCCTGTCCAATGTAGAGACACAGTTTGGTGCAAACAAATACGTCATGTGTAAAAAAGTCTCCAGTCAGTAGCACTAGGAAAAAAAAGGCTCAAAATGAACAATTTTTTCCTGGTTGTGCTCTGAAGAATCGCTGGACAGACGCGATAAATTTTGAATGGGTGTTAAGAATAAGTGGAAAAATCCGCAGAAAGAAGAACGGAGGATGCGTAGATGAAAGCCCTAAGAAAAATATTACGTTACAGCCCTAAGAAAAATATAGATGAGATTTGCTTGGAAAATTAAAGACAATTACTACAAATGCTACTCTACGCAGGAATACATTTCTCTAAGAAGCAGAGTGGAGAAATAACAAATGGCTTCCGGAAGACGAGAAAACTGGTAGATAAAGACAATCGATCAATAACGTATGATGAGAGAAACGAAGCACAATTCAATATCACAAGCTCTTGATGCCTTCGTTGAATAGAAGAACAGTTGTGATCTCAGTTTGAATCTCACTGTGGGAAAATCTACCAAACAAACATACAAACGTAAAATCATAGGCATAGGGTAGACGAGTAAGTCATGAGCGTGGATTCGTATCGTTATATACCCACAGCTCCCGCGACACCTTACTCCTAGGAGAAATAACAGGCAATAGCGATCGTGAATTGTGCTGCGCAGCAGTTAGCAGTATCAGCAGACCACTGCGCTGCGCTCGCCTTGTGTCCGGCCCATCACATCGTTCGTCAGCGTCTCTTCGTCTACTGAGGTGCAAAAATGTCTCGCAAGAGCATGATATCTCTACTGCTGCCTTTGTACGGAGTATCGATTCATGTAAAGAGATAAAGGATAAAGTTTCTGGCGTTAATCAATCCGCTTGGGATGCGCCCCCACGTTCACTTCAATTCAGAATCGTTTGAGGTTAACGAACATGTATCTGACGTACACAATGACTTGCGGTGGCTAGCCGATGTGTCAAGTCACTGCTTTTATCCTCCCAGACAAGTCTGGTACCAATTTATCGACCCCGGAGGGATGAAAGGCTTGGTGAGCACTAGGGCGGATTCGAACCTCCGATCGATTGTGCAGTAAGCGGAACCTCTAGTCGCTACACTACACCCGCCCCACGTAAAGAGATACACCAAACGATTGCACACGAAATGCCAGAAAAAGAAAACAATATATATATATATATATTGTATTTTTACGTCACGTGGTCCTTAAAAGCATTGCCCCACGAATCTGGGGTGGTACTGGTTTCAGGTAGGTAATGCCGTCCGAACGGGTTTTCGACGAATTGCAGGAGGGACGCGGCGCAAAGATTGCGCACTGCAACAGAAGCCGTCGTAAGAAACAGCGTTCTGGGATCGTCCGCTTACACCGATTTAGGGGAAGATGGACGGAAAAGATGAACTGAGACCAGTACCACCCCAGATTCGTGGGTGATGCCTTTATCTTGACAATATAAATCTTTGAAAATTTGTACGCAGAAGTTGCTGGAAGTGTTGGTCATGGAAATCATTCTCCATATCATTACCTA
Organism: Necator americanus; assembly: GCF_031761385.1. Lineage (NCBI taxonomy): Eukaryota > Metazoa > Nematoda > Chromadorea > Rhabditida > Ancylostomatidae > Necator > Necator americanus. The sequence goes on from NC_087376.1 coordinate 11,037,813, forward strand.
CTTCTTGAGTGAGCTGTAAACGTCTCTGTAACTGAGGAACTTTTCCACAAATTGACATGGGAAGCATTCGAGATCGTGATCGAAAAGATGATTTTGTACAGAGTACTAGGATACAGCATTACTTCGTGGGGATTTCTGTTTGCTGTAGCTGATTCATAACACTGTTTAGTTTTCATTCATGTAAGCTCAACTAACAATGGAAATAGTGATAGATCTATGAAGGCACAATTGCCCTCTGTCAAAACATCACTCCAAATTTTGAATAATCACATTAGCAAACTTTTGCACAGCCAAAACTCTAAGTGTTACAACTACTTCATTTGGTGGTGAATCACATTATTGGCTAGGGTTCCAGTTTGCCGTTCATGTACGCGCTCGGTGTGAATACTAACTAACTCTATTGCTGTAGAAATCGTATCAAGATAGGGCTTCTGATCATCCGTTTGCCGGCAACATACAGATCAGATGACGACTCCCTATTGACCATACAGGTCGACAGGGTGTCGTCGTTGCGAACGTAGTCAAGGCATGTGATGTCTGTATGTGGTTACGTCAATCGTCTTGTATCCAGTATTTTCGATGTTTGTAGGGTATAGCCATACATAGGTCTCGCGTTATAGCACCCATGGCGAATGCGAAGAGAAGCGGAGAAAAGTTTGAGCCTTTGTCCGGGCTAATGAGAACGAATGCATCCGCCGAATAGCTCACGATTATCCGAATTCAACTTCGAAGGTCAGCGTAGAGGATTTGTCTGCACCTGGTTAGCTCCTCTGGTACGGTATTTCGTTATAAGGTGCACCAGATCTCGAGCAGGAGCGCTCAAATGCTCTTTGCATGTCATGGAATGCTATGCACAGCGGCTTCTGCCTCCCACGATGATTTTCAGTCGAGCGACGCCTAATATGAAAAGCGCTGGTAGTTTTGCAGATGATGACGAAGCCGCAACGGTCAATGGACAGGTAGGTATTGACTCCGGAAAGTTCGATCAATCTCAAATTTGAACAGTGATAGTCTTTATTCATATATCGGCGCGTTCTTCTAGGGCGATGACCGATTTCAAGTTTTTGATTTCGAAAAGGCTTATTTCTTAAAGAGAATAAACTTCTTCCAAGCATAATAAAAATTGCCTCACTCCAAATTCCATGTACTAGTCGACGACATATATTGTTCACTTGGTTCTATATTCCTTTCTTAAATATTTTAAAAGTCTTTAAAAAACGAAACAGAAGAATCGATGATGGCTGATGTAACGCCAGATCAAAATTCTTCATAAAAATTGTATTGAACAGCAACGAGAATACAAATAAGTTGGATCAAAATCCAAGTAAGGTCTGCAATTTTGGGTGTGGTATGAGTGTTGTGTTTGCAGTGTTTGCATAAAAGTTAGGCAGGAGTTGTTGTGGTTTTGGTTAATGGAAGCATTTGGACAAGGATGGTAGCACACATCCGTTCAACATTTTTGACAGCCGATCAAGTTAACTTGTGTTGTCGTGAGTGTTGCCTTTCAGTACAATAAGAAAGTCCCCTAGATCATCACAAATCCTCTAACGCTCCTCTTTGAAAGTACCCTGTTTCTTATTGACGCATATCATGTCAGCAATAAATCAACCGTTCTGACTCATCGAAATTAGATTTTTGGCCCGCTAAGAACGATCTTATTTAAAATTATCAGTCCACATTTCTTGGTAGTGTGCGATCCAAGCCCTTTGATTGACATGGAAGGATGTCAGGCAGAAAGCAATTTTCAGATTTCGCTGATGAAATTCAGATAATGTTCACCAAATCATCATAATTGAAGTTTTATGTTCCTCTCCTCTACGAGTCATTTTTGTACCACAGACGGAATTTGAGATTGTCCGTATGACGACTCGTTTAAGCATGCGTGTTGGATGGTCGGGGAATTTTTTCGATCCATATACACTCGTGCCGTGCACAAACTTGTTGAACACTTTCGGTTTGATTCAACTTGTTCTAAATCTCGAGGTGTAATTTTCCATGAAACTTATGCGCACATGCAAAGCCACGCAAGGATTGAAAATGTCAGTAATGCATGAACAACAACGTCGATTCGATTCGATTTTACTGTGTTACGCCTATGCAGCTCTCTGGTGACAAAAAGATCTTCCGAAATTGTGATTGATGGTGCTAACCTAAAGAAGCTACATCATGCTTGAAAATCTCACGTGTTCTGAGTCGCTGGTCAAATACTCTTGTACAATAGCATGATAGATGTTAATTAAGCAGTTAGGGAGAGGAGACGAGATCAAAGATCTTATCAGAGAATAGTATCCACTTCTTTGATTAGTTGTTTCCCTTACACTTACTTACCTTGATCTTTAGAAAATGCATAACGAAACACCTTGCCCACACAAGTAAGTGCTTTGCTAGTTTAAAGGATAGAACGATAATGTCACTGGCTATCAATCCCATTGGGATGCGTCAACTCGTTTCACTGCACTTCATAATAGTTGAGGTTTTTGGAACGCGTGTTGGCTTACACAATGACTTGCGGAGGCCAGCCGATGATCAATTTAGTGTTTTTATCCTCCCAGACAAGCCTGATACCAATTTATCGACCGGAGGCATGAAGAGCACTTAGAAGGTTTCGAACCGTAGACCATGTGGCTACAGCGGATCTCTAACTGATGGCGCCACACCCGCCTCCTTTGTTAGTTTGCACCTGGGAATGGCAGGTTACATAACAAACTGAAGATCCTACTATTACATAGAGCGGAAAACTGTCCGTCCGTCCGACTCAAATTCCCACGGACACTCGGAAATCAAGACGACCCAGACTTGGGCAACTCAACCGACCTTTTGCAAAGCGTACTAAGGTGCCGCTTGAGGTCACAGGGTTGCATCGCTCATGGTGAATTTTGAGTGAGAAAGTGATAAGATTTCACAAACAACAGTTGAACGTAGAACATGTTCAACACCGCTGTAGTGAGTGGTGATATGTAGCGAGATAAGGCAGAGAAGTCGTGGGACACTGTCTTAGACATGATTGGGTTCCTCCTTTTGTATCGTATAGAATCGCTCAGAACTTGGCTTTTAGGCGCATATCGATGACGCTGATCACAGATATGTGTAGTACGTAGGCAATATCCTCCAACCATGATCGATTTGATTATACCTTTTACGCTTTCCCTGCAAATTTATCACTTAGGGATTGCGGAATGCGACGAAAACCGCGACGATTTTTAATTGGACACCGGTATTTTGAAGAAAGCACCTTCAAGTAATCATTATTGATATTTACCTATTTTCGTCGGGAACATGATGGCCATTTTTTTTTCATTCACTGGTCATAACTTTTGCATGTACCAAGAAACTTTCGTATTTTTTAAAGATAATCAATCTTTAGACTATGTTACACCACTACATCATTTCCATTTAGACAACTGCGGTACTATAAGGCCCAACATTATGTTTCAGTTACCATGCATTCCTGCGATCACATCCACATCCAGCAAATTTGAAAATTTTACGGAACTGATGCTGCCACAAACAGCCGTCCAACTCCTCAGCACCTCTGAGCTAGAAACATTTCCTCAGCTTGCTCAAGTCTTCTCTTTGGACTGTAGTATTTAGTGAACAGACTTCACTTTTTCTTTTTGCGGCAGAACCAAAACGATTTTAAGAAAAACAGAAGATCACCTGCTCTGTGTTAGGGGCTGCCTGAGCTTGACGCATATCAACAATTTGAGCCTTCAAATCTGATACCAAACTTCGCATAGCTCTTAATTCGGTCCGAAGGCAGTTTTCGTCAGTAGTTGCTTCGCACTCGCTTGTTTTTTCCTCTGAAGATCCAATAGATTCTGGTGGAGGAAATCCATGATTAAGCGTCATATGAACGTGCAAAGAGGAACCTGGAAATAAAAAGCCAAGAACATTAGAAAATAAGCTTTTGTCAGTACTAAGTCGCTAAAATGAGACCAAAATGCGGCTGAGAACTACGTCATAACGAGATATTTGGGGACAAAATAAGTAGATTCGTGGACATTTACATTTGCTACACCTCGATTATAATGTCTATTCGCAATATGTGTATTTACTTCCAAACGGAATTCGATATTGCGAGTAAAGTGCCTCAAGAACTATTTATACAAACTTCAACAGCTGATAAATCACCTAATTCACTTACTACTACCATTTTGTTCTAGATTTTCAGTGGATTTAATGACTGTACGTAAATAATCATAATTTAAGGAAAGAACGTGATAAAACGTTTACAGAAGTATTTATAATTTTACGAAATATTGCGAACACAGCTTAAAATTAGAAGATAATTTCATTGAAGTCCACATATCACGGAGTTTACGACCACTAAACTAAAGGCAAACGTGCACAGAAATTACCATTTCAGAAACACCTGTTTACCGCTATACTGTCTTAGCAGAGTACAAGTGCTTCTCAGGTTCTTGTCCTCCTAAGCCCTCTCAACTCCTTCGATCTTCATGTCCATTCGTTCTCATGATCACATTTCAGCTGACGACGCAAGCTCCTTCTCAGACGCTTCTGGCTGAAGTCACCGGTAGTGTCAACATACAGAATTGTACGTGGTTTTTGTCTCCGCAGATGCAAAGGCGAACTTATTCGTCGGTGCTAAAACCGGGAGTCTTTTCTTTGTAGCGTACTGAATGCATTTAATGAAAGAATCAGCGTCGTCCACTCTCTTCTTGATCCGTAATCAAATATTGATCGACACTCGTTGGCGGAACCTCTCTCTGCATTCCTCGTTTTTGAGACCTGCCAAGTCGAGCTTTGGCTGATGTTCGGCTTCCTGATACCTTTTCTGGAACCGTAACATAAAGCTGTGAAGAACTGGGCGGTGGTCGAATGCAAGGTCCCAGACAGCTCAAGATTTTCGGATATCTGACAAAAGGATGTTCTTCGTCAGAACGTAGTCGGTCTGAAGCTCAAGAGTCGGCATCTTCTGCGTTTGCTGCTCTTATGTCCTTAATGGGGTTGTCACTTGCCATGTAAGCTGATGATTCCTCTTAAACGCGGATGCAATGATGAGTTTCGTCTGCTCGCAGAGCTCTGCCAGACGATTTCCATTGTTCGATGTTTGCTCTATTGGATAGAACTATTTCCCAAGCATATCGGATTGTTATTCAAGTCCCATCTTTGGGTTCGCATCAGTTCCGACAATTACCGCCTGCTGGCTTGGTATTTTAGACATCAACGCATTGAGTTCATCATAGAAGGCGTCCTTACTGTTGTCCTCAGCGGTTTCCGTAGGTGCGTGAGCACTTACGATACAGAGTTTGAGCCCTCCGCGATCCCGCAATCGTACAAAGGCGTATCTTGGCGACACTGGCGTCCAAACTCTACATGATTGTTGCAGTTGTTCCTCACAGCTATCGCGCAGCCACCTACTTTTCGCTCATCAGCATCGCCGCACTATATGATGTAATTTTCTATTCTGATGACGGGTCGATTTCTCATGCATGTTTCCTGCAGTGCAGCAAAGGGCACACAGAGGTATCGCAGAGGCCTAGATAGGGCGGTTAGTTGGAGTTCACTCGATAGTGCTAGGCATTCAGCGTGACAAATCGAATGGCCGTAGCCAAGGATTCTCTGCTCCCTTCAGGCAGTTGACCTTTCAGGTTATGGGCTTTGGCTATGTGCAGTACTACAGCACCCTTTTGCAATGTATGGGAATCTTCCGCCATACAACTGTCCCGGTTACACAGCTGCTACGTTCCCAATGCGTAAACTAGAACGCCTGATTGCGTTTAGTAAAGCAGGGTCACCACCCAGGCAGCAATCAGATTTGTATACACTATCCCATTCTTATATATATATACCAGTCTGAATGTCCGGCTAAAGCCGGACTTCAGACTTTTTTGTGGTGTTCTCTTCGCTCGCCTTCACTGATCACTTAATCAAAAATTAATGGTAGTGGCATTTTCTGCAAAATCAGAATTCTGTCTTTCTAGCAACGTTTTCTTCCTTCTTTGTTACTATAACTAAAGGCGAAAGATTTCACAGTCTTCTTTCTAAACGCGTCAATTCTACATTTCGAGAATATTCAAACTTTAGCTTCAGACACTCCGGTTCCTATATAATATTGACATAATTTTAAAGCATTACTCAAAGTATGGGTGTTCTTCCTGTTTTCCCCAACAGCTATCAAAGAATGATGTATAACATAAAATGACGTGAACGACGTCATCGTACTGATAAAGATAACGTTCCTCGTCATATCATGTAAACTATTAGCTATTATTTAAGCAGCCGGTCTGAGGAAGGCATAATACCAACCTGAGGCAAACGTGCAAGGAAGAGTCATAGAGGTGAAAAGCAACGCGCATAGTGGCCACGGGTATGAAACGGTTGCAACTTCCCACTTACCTTTTGCGACATGCACACGAAGTTACTGCGCGATACTTCTACACCACGACAGAAATTCGACGCCGTGGGACCCGCCTCACCGCATTTTATAGCTTTATGACGCAAGCGCACCAACCCGACGCCGTGGGACCCGTCGCACCTCATTTTATCACTCTACAACCCCGGAACGCCATTTCGATGCCGGTGGACCTGTTGCACCCCATTTTATATCTATCTGACGCCGGCGTTCCATTTCGACGTCCTTGGACCCGTCGCACCCCCTTTTTGGAATTTCGTTTCACAAACACACACACACGGACAGACAGACTTACACACACTTGACAGCCCAAGCCCGCTATTATATAGCATAATCATAATCTTAACATATAAAGATTAAAGTTTCTGGCGTTAATCAATCCACTTGGGATGCGCCCCCACGTTCACTTCAATTCAGAATCGTTTGAGGTTTGCGAACGTGTAACAGGCCTATACAATGACTTGCGGTGGCTAGCCGATGTGCCAAGTTAGTGTTTTTATCCTCCCAGACATGTCTGGTGCCAATTTATCGACCTCGGAGGATTGAAAGGCTTGGTGAGCACTATGGCGGACCTCCGACCGATCGTGCAGGAAGCGGAACCTCTAACCGCTACACTAGACCCGCCCCGATGATGATATATATGCGTACATATATGCATATATACACATATATATATACATATGTATATATATCAGAATCTATTTGTGTCTATATAGGTAGACCGTGGCAGCCCCTCCTCGCCTCACTTTGACCCTATCTGCCCTCCTCCTCCGTTGCTGCGATAGTGAAATACCAAATAGTAGAGGAAGCAAATTTGCTGAAATGTTGTTAAAATATCGGTATTGAAATATCTTCATATTTAATCCATGTTTTTTTATTTTAAAATCTATGAAAAAACTTTAAATACTGCTTGAAGCACATAATACGACAAAGAAAAGATTCAGGTGCATAGCTGGGTTTACAGAAGAACAGTGAGAAAAAACACCGAAAAATCAACACGTTTTCGTCAATGTGAACTGCGACGATACAAGTTCAACATCCCGTGGTCCCAAAAACGAGTCAAATTTTTGCAAAAGACAGTTGAGAAAATAGCACTTTTCCCATCTTTTCCATCCAAAATTTGAAAAAAGGGGCAAAGCCCAGAAATCGCGTGATAGAGCATCTGATAGAGCAAATCCTCGGCTACAACATACTGGAAGGGGATCTGCATAGCGTTAAGTTTTTCTGAGTTATGAGACTTTGTTCAAGATCATGCCCTTGTCGGCGCGTGAGCGAATATCGGGATCTTGGGAAGTTTTCTCATTCCAAAATGCGAAAAGAGAGGAGAAGCTTTAATAAATCACTCATATCTTTGAATAAAAGGACTGACGAAACCCCCATATGCAGAATTTCTTCTTTTCGGGCCATCTGGCTGCCTCAAAATTTAGGTGGGAAAAATTTTAAATTTTGCTCCTTCTGGATTCCAAAAACTAGAAAGTCTCAAAAAAAAACAGGAACGACTGACTGTTTTGTAGTGCAAGCCTTCCTCTATAAAAAGCCCTAAAGCAAAGCAAAGAGCAGAAACCTATAATGTATGTGATTATCTAATACTACGTAATATTTTGTCCTGATTATCATGCTATCCTTCATTCACTACTGCTCGTAGCACACTCCCTTACGACCCCCTTCCCTTGCAACCCCTTCTCAAAAAGACCCCAATGGGAAAATCGCACTACACGTTTGACCCTGGATAGATGTTTAAAGAATTATATAACATTTTATAGGATAAATTGCGCGAGCAGGTTTTAGAATACTTAAGCTGCACTGTATATAGACGTCTATATTAAAAAATTAACAAAACATTAATCTAGTTAGTTTCTTGAGTTACATGGCGGAACATAACAAGGACATATCGGTGTTCATTTAGGCCTTTAATTCTAGTCACTTAAGCCTAGTCGAGATGCAGATAGAGATTACTCCGTGTAGCTGTAAATTTGAAAAACGAAGAACTTTACTTGGAAGTGGATATGGTGTACCGGCGAATAACACGTAGAAAACGTCAACCCCGGCCTTGTGAAGTAGCTACGAAAAACCGTCTTCTCTTCTTCGGTCACGTTGAGGAGACCATCTGATCTTCTTGTTCAAGTCGTCCTGAGGATGCTTCCTGAGCCTAATTGGAAAAGGATCCCTGGTCGAATAAGTTTTGGGCGAAGGTGGTGAAGGAAGATTTGATGACACTTGGCATTGGCAGGCAGTTCAGTCGAGACGTGAAATTGCCGCCGCTTGTGGAATACGTATGGCTAAATTCTATGCGAACTCTAGCTGAAGATCGAACAGGTGGACTCAGACAGGTTCAAGGACGACACAAAACGGCAAAGATGTGGATAGCCGCCTTAGGCCGTAACACCCATCCGCCGATCAAGCAAATAAGTCAGAGTGAGAAATTATCTTTCGAATGATATATATCACCTTAGAAATACGTGTTATGTTTACGTGCATTTTTCACTTGAAGAAAAAAACGCTCAGTACTTATTCCTTGTTCTAATAATGCAAGTTTATGCACTTTCATATAGTGTGGGAGTGGACTGTAAAATTAGCTTCATGGACTTTCAGAATACACTCCGTGCCAAACATGTCGCTGCTTCTTCATAAAGCCACAAATTGGTCCGGTCCGGATCTATACGACAACGGCTCCGATGAGTTATTCGAGGTTTTTTTAGTAGTCATTCATTTACTCATAGTTTCATAGTATAGCTATCTCGTGTAATTGTCCACAGCTACGAGTGTTGCCTCAGCAAAATTCCTTTCAGATTGTTCTGTTTTTGTTTTAGTTTGGATAGGACGTACAGTGATGGAATGTGATTGTCATCAATGTAGAGCATTCCTTAGATTATTGGAAATCACTGGGTTACTGGCCTCTACATAAGGTAGATCCTGTATAAGACTGTGGTCGTAGGTCGCTGCTCACCACGAACACAACAGCTGGCGATAAGTACGACACGAAGAGCCCATGAACAAGTTGCTGGAAGTCCCGCTCGCTGCACTGCTTTTTGCAGGTCCTTCATCACCACCTCTTAGTCCCACCCCTAAATGCTGGTAGCTACGTTTATCTCGCTCGACAGGTCTTACCCAGAGTCTGGAGACCCGAATTGTACAGAAACGCTCAAAACTCCGAAGAGTCAATTCTCACCAAAAAAAAAAACAGTTCTCCAGCTGCCGCTTCAGATGTTTCCACATGAACTTCCCGAAAGCGAAACCATCCACAACTTCGCCAACAGTCTAAAAGCTCGCGCGCAGAGAGCTGACTTCAAGGAATCAATAGGGAAACTCTGGAATGCATCGTTTTCACGTCAGCTGTCTAAGTTCTGCCCGACTACCGTGTTCGTTACCTTTATGAGCTGGACTGAAATGAGAAGACAGTCGACGGCTTGGTCAAAAAGTACGTCTCGAACTCAGTAAAGGACGAATCCAAAATCGTCGAGCCACAACGTTACCAGCAATCCACATCGTGTAAGGAAGAAGAGGAACGAGGAGAACCACTTGCTTTATCTCCACCAGATTCTCACCCCCTCCTTCAGCGTGCTCGATTTGTCGACAGCAACGTTGGAAGACACATATGTCCGAAAAACCACCATGTTACCACTGCCACACAGGAGTCAAGGAATGCATTATGACGTCATCCAGGCAGTCACTGTCGCAAAACTGTTGCCAACACAACATCGGCCACTCCGAAAATGTCTAGCAGTAAGAGGGAGTTTCACATCAATGGATATCAAAACCGTCGCCGATGTTACCATTATCTTCCATCCATGCTTCATGCAACTCGGAAGCCCGCATTTGCAAAAGACGTTTGACGTTTTCAGCTGTCCATTCCCCATGCTACCTACCTCGATGACGTCACCGGCCGCACTCTTCCCAATCACAACACCAATTTGGGAACCATTATCTAAAGGACATCCGTCTACGGGATACGAATGGAGATGGGCGCCTCTCTTAACTCCAGCGCCTCTTCACGCAATTTGAATTCCCTCCCTCACATAATCGCTTCGCATAATAGAATTCAATGTGTAGCGCAGTCGGTAAGAGGACCGCTGTGGCTGCACAGTCGACGGTTCGAAGCCTGGTGCCAACCAAGCCCTTCATCCCTTTAGTGTCGATAAATTGATACTAGATTTGTCTTGGCGGATAAAAACGCTGACTTCATCTGCTGGCCTCCACTACTCATTGAATAGACCAACATGCGTTCATAAAACGTGAACGATTTAAACGCATTATATCAACCCAAGTGGATTAATTTTTCACGTCGCATTTCCGCCAAACTTTTCCTGCAATTGTGCACGATTGGTGCTCTTCGTAATAGAAATCGTGGCAAAGTTTGTTTCCGCTAGAATAACCTTTTGCTTTCCTGCTAGTGTTTCTTTATGTGATTTAGTTTTGTTGGAATCTGAATTCTGTATCATTTTCCATTACAGTTTCGATTTTTATTTTGATTGTTGGTGATTTCATAACTTGCGGCCTAATGGTTCCAAGTGGATTCTGCGAGCCAACTGTTGAATGGCGCGAGATTGGTATTCGGATGTCATAACCGCATGCACAGCAAAAAGCCAAGGGTCTTCGTTGTTAAGAATAGAAGGACATTCATGTCTGCTGGTGTCCAAGTCGAAATGTTCGACTTGGACACCAGCAGACATGAATGTTTGGTCTAAAAGAAAGGAGAGTGCCCCTCGTTCAGTGGTATTCTCCTTTTGCAGCTTCCAGAATATATATCTGTGAAGATGAAATAAGAATATACACTTTAGTTGTGCAACTTTCTAGTGTAAAAGATTTCTAATTTTTCTGAATTTTCTGGTTGCAACTTATTCGCCGAAGGGTAATTGAGTGTTACTGGTTCATGTGGACGGCAATGCTGTAAAACCTACTTCGGAATTGCTGGTCCATATGCAACCTACGCACACAAATATTTTATTAATCAATCATTGGATCCGAGCTGAGGTTGAACTTCTATTCTGGTAATTCATCCCTCAACATAAAGATGTAAACCTTTCTCTTATGTATTTGATATGTCGCTACTTGATCAAACCACGTCTAGTGATGCCGATGTGACGAAATGAGTATGTCCTCAGTCAAATAATTTATGAATACGTTCGCATGTTCATATTACCTTTAATATCCCTCAATTTTTCTCGACGAAGTTTCTGAAAAATAATTCATTCTCAGTTGGCCTTTTTCCAACGCATTGAATGTCGATTTAAAAAGTATAAAGGATAAAGTTCACGGTTTTGATCTACCTTTATGGGAATGCGCCAACGCGTTCGACTTCAATCCGGAATTGTTGAGGTTTTTATGTACGCGTGTTGGCCCATACAATGACTTGTGGAGCTCAGACAAGTCCGGTACCAATCCGAAGGGATGAAAGGCTTATTCGGTTCGGGGGCGGTCTCGAACCATCGATGATACAGTCACAGCCAGACCTCCTACTGACTGGAGTACCTCCACCCTTCTTAACTGGTTTTTGCAATATATTGTAGCGATCTATCACCTGCAGTTATCGATCCCGAGCTACAAATGACTACCAATCTACAGAAAGAGACTACACACATCTGGCAGTCAATAGATCTACGCTTGTTCTTCTAGAAAAAAAAACTGCGGTTTGGAATTCTACACAAAGCCTAGTATATTGAACTGTGATAGGTTAGAACAAAATGAAGGGAATGACTCACATGACGGATTTCTTTAACGTTCGTCTGTTTATGGAAAACAGCGTTTCCATTCTCAGATTACTTTTTTTTTGTAATGTTCTCTGAAAGTTACGAAACGAAATCAACACCTCGTATCAATGAGAGACTGCAGAATTACCAAATCACGTATCTCAAATCAATTGGCAGCGAACTCTTTCTGTGTCGGATATCAATAACATGTCGAACGTGTTACGTCGACATGATGTATTAAGTTCTGAGTTGATGCGCGTAAATGCACCGTTTAGGCGACGTAGCAATCGTGTCTGTAGGCCACTTGGGGCGAGACTTTTTTGTTGCTTTTTTTGGAACAGTTTTTTCGTGTAATTATAAAAGGATAGAGTCACTGGCGTATCAAACCACTCGGGATTCGCCAACGCGTTTCACTGCATTTCGTAATCGTTGAGGTTTTGGAACGCGTGTTGGCCTATACAATGACTTGCGCGGACCAGCCGATAATCAAGTCAGTGTTTTTATCCTCCCAGACAGGTTTGGTACCAATTTGACGACCCCAGAGGATGAAGGGCTTGATTTGCACTAGGGCGGTTTCCAACCATCGACCGTGCGGCTACAGCGGACTTCTGAGCGATTGCGCCACACCCACTCTTGTGTAATTATGCATGATTACAATTAGGTAATCTCGGCTGATTTCATGTCATTCAGTTTTGTCGTTTGTTTTGCTGCTTGAGTGGCATCACCTTAACGATGACGGTCACTTATTGTGACCTCACTGCAGCTCAAGTAGTTAATGGGCGTGGCCCGTTTGTTGTAACCCTTGCGAATAGTAAAGATAACCTAGCCTTCGTTGCTCACGTGTGGACGTCTGTGGTTATAAACGTTCACTGAACCACTTATCAATTCATTAGAACGATACGGGGCAAGGTCACAAGAGCTTCAGCCCCTGGAAAAAAGAAACTAGCTCATTGAGCAACTTATACGGTAAAATCAAGGACTGTGAATCGCACTAGATTCGTCCCAATGAAATTGGGCAAAGTCGTTCTCTTGCAAACGTAACTGGAACGCAGATCACTGTTAGGAAATACCTGCTCAGACTTCTGTTGAAGCTACGGTAAGTCGAGCGAATTTCGTTGCATCTCACGTACGTAGAGAAAAAATGGCTTTGCTTTTTCACAAAACACAAATAGTTCTTAGCGCAACAGCTACAGAAAGTACACTATACAAGCAGCATCCAGCTATCCAATAGTGGACAAAGGGGCATACGGCATGAATGCAGATCAGCCAGAACACTACTACAAGCTAGCAAACGGCAAATTAAAGAAGCGAGAGAAAACATTCAAGAATCGTATAGCGAGTTAGTCCGAAAGAAAGGATTTCATACTTGAGTAATCAAGGAAGAGTCGCAGCTACAGTCTGCAATAGGTAAAGCGAACGACCTAATGTTCATGTCAACAGCATGCCTTGACGAGGCAAAAAAAAAATGCGTGAGAATATGGAAGCCAAACTGGTATAACATCTCTAATACTTCAAAACGATGATCATTCTAACAATGAAGAAAGTGAAGGAAGAAGCGGTGAAATTCATGAAACAGTTGATAATGGTATGCGAGATAATTCAATACCATCTTGTTCGCAAAATCCATCATTGTCCAAAACCTACAGTGGAACCACAAAACCGACACTTAAGTCGATCAAAGTCTCAAGTCACTTAGTCTTAAGTCGAGAAAACCTCCACAAACCACACTAATACATCACAAATAGTAAAAAAAAAACCGGTCAGTATGATGGCGAACAATTCCGACGACAACTGCAACAAACTGGTTGTCAGATAGACCAACCCAATGATTTCTGCAGGATATGATGTAGGGAAGATATGCGATCCAGTACGTTGCCAAAAAAATCCTATTGAAATTCCCTGAGTACATCATGAATGTGCTACTGGCAAGTCAATCACAACACCGGCAAACAGTCGATGATCTCATGTATGGTATGTATATGTATATGTGTATGTGTATGTGTATGTGTACGTGGACATGCACGTGTACGTGTACGTGTGTGTATGTGTATGTGTATGTATATGTATATGTATGTATGTGTATGTGTATGTGTATGTACATGTACATGTATATGTATGTGTGTATGTATGCGCGTGTGTATGTGTATGTGTATGTGCGTATGTGTATGCATGTATGTGCGTGTGTATGTGTATGTGCGTGTGTATGTGTATGTATGTGCGTGTTTATTTGTATGTGTGCATGTATGAGCGTGTATATGTATATGTGCGTGTGTATGCTTATGTGTGTGTGTGCACGTATGTGTGTATGTATGCACGGAGAGATGTGTGGATGAATGGATAAAGATATAGATATGGACACGCGCAATATGCGCGTGGCCGCATGTCGCTCCTGCCACTCACCGCCAACGTGATTCTCTGGGTTGGGAAACGGTCTTCCATCTACGCTATTCCTCAAACCTCGCTCCTTCAGACCACACATACGATAGTCGGAGCCGGTGCTCCTATCCCTTTCACTTCTGGACGGTTAGCAAAGGGACCCCTTCACTTTTGGACGGTTGGCGAAGGGATCCTCATCACTTCCGCTGGACTATACGAGCTATACCCCCTTCACCTGAAAAGGGTCGCAAAGAGGGTCTCTTCCTTATCGCACCAATGCTTCAGACTACCGCTTGTTCCTGACCCTTAAGCAGTCCCCGAAGCAAAAACTGTTCATTTCACTGGCGTTAAATCCGTTGTAGAGCTGTTTTTGGGTCCCCAGGTCCACAGCGTCTGGTCCCAGGCAATTGCAACAGTCCCAGAAAGATGGAACACTGATAAACACTCATGGTTAATACATCCACGGACGATCATCAATATATCATTAAGAAACTGTGAAATTGTAAACAGTGTATTAAAGAAAAATAAGCGAATTAATAAATATGGATAGATAGCGTAGAGTATGTTTACCTGGGTGATAGTGATGCGTCTGCAATAACGCGATATCTTTTCTCTTCTTAAAAGAGACCCTCTTCTGATTCAACCTTATCTCATTCAAAGATGCATCTTATCTGGTATATAGTTTTGTAGTGTATAGTCTACATGTATGGTTGATATATTTATTCTCCTATCAAACAAATTTGAAGGAGAACTTCTAAATTTACTATGGAACTATTCGATGTGTTTGCACGGAGCTTCAGTAAACACACTATTGATTGATGCTTCAGAATTGTTCCAATGACGATCCGCAGATAACCAGTTCGAGAATGTTGCTCTTAACCACAAATCCATAGAGAGTGACTACTTCTAATACATGCATTTTAAGCAATTAACGTACCTTAAAATTAAGAAAAACTCCCGCTAGAGTAAAATTATTGGGTGAAGCAAGATATGAAACCGTTGTTCTAGCTTATAAATTCAGAATATTGACTTCTCGAAGGTTTACCCACTTTTGCGAAAATGTTTACCACATTCGGAACACTGGGTCTTGCTGTTGTTTAGATGAGGAGGCGAACCAACCGATGCAATCAGAGCGGCCAGGGACGTTTCACCTCCAACCTAGAAACGTTTATTCAGCCAAGTACTTCTACAAAATGCTCCAGAATTCAAAAGCGAAAAAAAAAACTCGTATTTTTGAACGTACTGTATTGTTCGGCAGTGGACTACCATAAGATTGATCCTCTATGTATTCCGGTTTCATCGTGTTATACGTGCCTGGAAGAACTTATGTTAGTAGTAACATCACTGAGATTCAACTTATGGTATAAAAGCAAAAGTCTTAAGATTTTCACACGGTGCCTAGTTTGTTGAAATGAAATGTGACGAATGAAGTGAATCATCGTGGAGATTGCATTCTTAATAAGTGGGAAAAAATGCAACTCTGTTGTACGGATCGATGCCCGCGTACGACTGTGCCATATTTACTCCTCGTTGGCTAGGATATTGCTACTCTTAAAATGTAGAAGCAAATCAATGAAACACTTGTCTAGTGTGGTTGGAAGGTTGTTTCAATTATTGTCCTATACCATCCACGGATCTCCCTCATTAGAAGGATCACATCCGGTTAGTCACTATGCTACGTGGCGCTTCCCCAGGTGGCGGATAGGGGGCTAATCGCGGACCATCCAAAACTCATGGGACTAGAGGCCGGCAATCTGCCCATGGATTCTGAACTTTTATGCGCGACACAGTAATAGAAAAAAATCTCTTAATTCCGGAAGAAAGCCTTGCACGGTAGCGCCAGGAAAAAACGGGATTGCAGGAGCCATGTAGGCTACCGAGACGGAAAAGGACTAAGATAATGATCTCTACTTACAACATACGTACGCTTACATCGAAAGCGGCCATTGAAGATCTGATGATGCAAGTTAGGATGACTAAGTACGACGTCATCGGAGTGACCGAGACAAAACGACGGCACCCACTTAGCGCAGTGTATGAGACTGAAAAGGAACTGTTCTTAGGAACATGCGACAGTAGAGGGGGAGCGTGTAAAGAGGGTCCCGGCAGATTTTCGACCATGCCTCGATCATTCCTCAGCAGAGCAATTAGCGCTGGTGCGAGAAAGAGGTTTACTTTTGTTGCTAACTAAATAGTTAACTCCGCTTACCTATCACTATTCATACGTTGGATCACCGGCTAGGATATAATTTACGAACTACTTAATAGTGTTGGAGGATCATACACTTCCACTGGAAACTTGTGATGTGAGATGACCTCAAATTTGTAATCGTAGGAGAAGCAAGAGAAGTAACCACGTGAAACATAAGCGAAGGATGCATCTAATAGCTCCAAATATGAAAAAACTTGCTCCCGTTCTCTTTTTTTTACATTAAGATCTAGACAAAACTCGCACCCGTTCTCTTCTTTTCTTTAGATATTTCTTGTAACTGTACAGTTCTTTGCGTCTCTATGGCTAAAAGAGCTTCTAAGACGGTTGTCTGCGCCACCATGAACGTCCAGAGCGTGACCTCGTCGAGATATGTTCGTGTATCCCCCGGGCATATCCACTGGACACAGAATGTCTGGGAGGCATTCGCGGAGAATCCGCCGGGACCCTCTTTACCGTTTCCACAGTAGAGGAGCTATTGGAGTTGGCGTCCTCGGCAACACGAGTAGGCCAATGAACATCGAACTTTTCGAGCAAATAACGACCCGAATAGAACGTTCAGGGACGAGAAAATGTTGATGAACACCAGCTTTGACTCTTTTCACCGCCTACGCCCCAACATCACACTACGAAAAAGAAGCCAAAACTTTCTATATAGACAGAGAGAAGTTCTACAGAGAAGATCATACCTTCTACAAGCTCAAGGGTTAGCGCTTTCAACGCCAAGATTGGCTTGACAAGAACAACCGAAAGAACTTCACATCGTCAAAACCCACGGCCTTCAATGGAATGAGCAGGGAAGGAGGCTTTCCGAGCTTATCATGACGACTAAGAATCTATGGAAACTCGCAATTTCAGGAACCTTCCTCTCTACGCTAGCCATGGAAGTCACCCGATAGAAGGTACCACAATGAAATTAACCATATAATCGTCAGGTTTTGTCTGACGAATGTCGATGTTGTAACAAAGTGTTACACGGGATCGGACCATTCCCTTTTCCTAGAAAGATTTTCTTTCACACGGAGAGGAGAGAAAGGTGTGATGTTCACAAATCGAACTCCAGAACCATCTTCGACAGGAAGCTGTATGATTCGCTTGTCCGCTCCTTGGAAGATAAAGTTGTGGACAATATCGACGGCAAATATGATCGGCTTGTAGAACGACAACTGCACGAGAAAAGCGAAGTTTTAAAACCACCAAGACACGACTGTCTCTGGAAACTCTAGAGCTAATACGTCAAGGTGGAGCTACGCAAACTGCAGGCAACCATGAACTTACGTCCGAACTGCAGAAAAGCGATAGAAGACCTCGAAGAGAGAGAACCAGCACCTACAACATTGGCAATTATCGCCAAATCTGTTGTCTGTCATCTACAAGCTCTTCACAAAAGTAATCTTAAACGGGATGGAAAGAGCATTAAATGAAGGAAAGCCATGAGAGCAAGCAAGGTTTCGAAAAGGGTTGAGTACAACTGACCATACACACAAAACTTTCAAAACCCAAAGTAGTATTGCAAAAGTACAAGATGCCGCTGTGTCTCACTTTCATCGACTTGAAGAAAGCCTTCGATTCAATTGAAACTGAAGCGAACATGGAAGTCTTGGACAACCAAGGCGTCCCTACTCAACACATAAATATTACTTCGTAAGTTGTATTGCGGTGTTTACACCATCGTCGGTTCGTTGACGTCATCGTTCTGATAACATAAACCATCAACCAAACGGAAGGAATGCTGGTCGAATTTGATGAAACTTGTGAAAATTTGTGTAAAAAGATCGGTCTTCAGCTGAACCTGAACAAGACGATGTTCATGAAGAATAGATGGGTTTCTGATGCTCCACTCGCGGTCAAAGGAACGAATATTTCCGAATGCTGACCTGACCTCCGAGTTGGACAGAAGGAAACGAGAGGCTTGGGGAGCATATAAGAGCATCGAGGATATAGTGAAGAGGATCAAGAACATCCGGCTCCGTGCTCACCTATTCGACATCAATATCCTTCCTACTTTGACCTACGCTTCGGAAATTCAGACGTTCCGCAAGCAGAAAGACAACACAAACAGCGTCATGAAACGCTCAACTGAAAGGGCGGAGCTAGGAACATCCCGCTTTAAGCAAGTCAACGAAGGGATTCGAAATCCACTCCTACGTCACCGATCGAAAATCAGAGACGCCACCGCATGCCAAGGAAAGTAAAATTAGGTGGGGCGGACACGTAATGCGTTTCAATAACAGTAGTTGGACCAGGACCGTGAGCGATTGGATACCACGCGACATCAAACGCACCGCAGAAAAACCGCCGTCCCGATGGTCAAACCTCTTTACGACGTCCTTCAAGAAAAATACCACGCTCTTCGAGTCTCTTGCGAAAAAAGAAGCCACTGGGCAACATTTGCGCGCGATAGGGGCAAATGGAAGGGAATTACTGGTACCTGCTCGAGTAAATTGATGAACAACGGGATAACAGGTGGTAGCGTCTAACTTTTGACAATAACTACTGTCCTTCATTCTCCACAATAAAACCTTTAAAAAAACTGCCACAAATCGATCAGTAGGAGCTGTACGGCTGTAGGCAACCAAACATTAATGACTTCATTTTTTATGCCTTCCTTTTGATTTCAGGTATTACCATTTTCTGGGCTCGCGCTTGCGTCCGGGCTGTCTCGAAGATCCAGCGAGTGGTTGTAATCAAGTCCAAGCGAAATTAAGATTGACCTGAACAAAATACATGGGAACAGATCTTTCAGGAAGTACGAAATTCGTTAATAAGTCGAAAACTGACGTGTAAACGTAACACACATAAAACTTATTAATGTTTTCAGTTATATTATTACATTATTTTATTACACAGTTACATACAACATGTATAAGTTAACTTCGAGGGCGACATCTCCTTTCTGCTACAGGTTTGTACTAAAAGGATCACTACATATATCAATGAGAATACTTTGTTAGATTTATACTCCATTTTTCCTGTGATTTTTGCCTCCATAAAGAACCTATGTAAATTGAACCATAGACTACTGCAACGCATCTGAGCGCAACTTTCTAAAAAAAAGCTGAAATTAAAATCCAAACAGCGAAGGTTTTAAGGTCTTTTCATATAACACACTGCTTACAGAATGCAAAACAAAACTAGTGACCACCCTTCTCGAACGAATTACTAACACCTTTCCTTTCATTACTATTGTTATTTTCTAAACTATTACTACCTCTCCTGTTCATTGTTTTCATCCTGTGGTAAAAGAGTAAGCGTTGTTGATTCGTTTGTAGTATTTTGAGCCATGACAATCATCGATTTCTCCAGAAAATCCACCGCCGCAGGGTCCTTAACCGATTTTTTACCCTAAACGAGTTCCGTACCAAATGGACAGAACTCGCAAATCTCCATCGAAGCGCACACAAACAGTAACAAAAAAAAAACCTCTCACCTTCTTAATAATAATGTCATCTTTCCCTATCTGTTCGTTCTGCTCCTTTTTATGGTGCTTAAGTATATGTTTGGTGAGATTTCCTGAAAATAGAAAATATGACACAAGATTTTCTATATAGAAAATGTAATGCTGTCCTTCACTAACCAACAAAAGAATCTAGAATCCCATACTACTTAATGAACCCAGTGAGATACCTTTCAGCCGGCTACTCTTCCCGCAATACTTGCATACGTAAGGCTTCAACGCTGTATGGACAGAGCGATGTTCCGCGAGATTCGATCGAAAACGAAAAGCTTTCCCGCATATCTCACAAACGAATGACTGCAATAGATCGAAATTAGGATGCAACTATGAACACAGAGGCGCCATTCGTGAATAGCGAATGCTTCGGTATGCTTATTCAGGTGAACTTACAATGTAATCAAAAATTCTGGATGTTTCGTGCAGTTGCATAATCGAAGTTGGATGTGCAGCAAGTCATGATGAAAGCCCTAGCAACGATTGGAAATGCCCTTACCCTGGACGTTACTCAGCCAGTGGTCCTTCACTAATCATCAAAATCATCTGACTCGATTGACGTGATCGAGTATAGGAGAGCTGTTCTGCAACACCACGTCTCTTTAGCATTTGCCCTCTCGACGCGCGTCAGGATCAATTTTACATGCACGGCGACGCGCACTGGCAGATGGCCGGTTGGTTTGCAATTATTGGAGGTACGGTGGAACATGCAACGTTCATCTAACACAGAAAGTCTGTCGTTCTTTTCAGGTCGAGCAGTCAGTGGTATATCCGGTGGTTGCGAACACTTTACTACCGCAAGTGCGAAAACTGTTTATGAGGTGAGAAACGCTGAACAGTGGCTGCCTTAAACCACAACTGCTTTAGCTGTACGACAATGAGCGCCGCTGATGTTTGACGTCCTCTTAGAAATGACTGTATTACATTACTTTTCCGAAGACCAAGGATTAAAATCAACCACGCTTAAGCAGAGTGCATAGGGATTGCCGGCGGACGTCTCACAACAACAAAACCAAAGGGAATAAATTATGTCAACTAGATCCAAGACAAAAAGGGAACAAAGAAACGAGAACTACATATAGAACAGGGAAAGAATTAAGCAATTTGTAAATCATTAGTACTCAAATCAACGGTCAAATGTTACATAATTACTCACTTCAACGGTCAAGGCCGGAGGTCATGAGGATAAGATAAGCATTCTAGACTACAAGCAAAAGGTAAATGGGCAGTTTTGATTGACAAAAACGAGTCAATTTTCTTACTGCGAAGAGTTATAGGATTGTAGATAATTACAGTTTCCTCTAAAATTATGCATACGTGCGAAGAGTACGGCATCTGTTCGGTGACAGCTGGCTTGCCACAGGCTGTACTGTCGACTAGAGGTCAGGACGCATTGTAAACAACAACAGTTCACGTCGAATCAAGCCCAATAACAATACTCGAGGAACAGGGACTCAGGATCCTATGTTGCAGCAGCGCAACTGCGATTCTTAAAAGTAGACAGCTTTTACAACTAAACTGCAAAGAATGGGAACGAAGAATTATAATGTAATAAAAACTGAGGAAGTTACAGCTGTCATCCTTCTCGAAACGTATGGAACAACAACCAACGCACACACTTTTACCTGAACACGCAAGTAAGAAATTAACCCACCTTATCAGAATGAAACATTTGTTGGTGCTGTTGAAGAAGTCTGACATTTGCAAACGTTTTCGGACATTGTGGACAAGGAGAGGGATCGTCAACGTTCATAGATGGCATTTCAACTATCTCAACCATCTTGAGAAACTACCAAACAAATGACCCGAGGAATACGTCACGCAGTTGGCTGGATCTGGGTAGGGTCAGGAGGGTGCTTCTGTCCTCAGGGTAGGATCGATACAGACTGGCGCGCGCTTGCTCGGAAGCCCGCGGCTTTACAGTGAGGTTTGCTCTAAGCACCGCCCATCATCTCCAGCAACCTCGAATGACGATCTCAACGAAGAGTAAGCTAGTCGGGTACGAAAGCCCGAGTAGGTCACTTGGATCTGCATAAGCATACTCGCAGTCGGACATTCTCATGCGTAGGGCGTAGTGTCCATGAAATTGAAACAATATTGATGTTTTTTGACGTTGACTACTGCAATATTTGCGCACTCCGCAATGCTGTGTGGTCATTGGTTTTATTCTGTATTGACATTGACATATACATTGACACCTTCATCGACTGTTACTGGTTCTTGAACGTTTATTACGTATATGCAAGTCTTGATGCACCTCCAATCACAACAACGAAGAGCGTGAAGCGTAGGGTTTGCATAGGTGCATATTCAATATTTCAGCTAAGCTGTTTACAAGAGTGGATCTTATGGTGCAGAAATGCTGCTGTTCAATGAACTCCTAGAATTCACGGCAATATTTGTGCACTCCTGTCCTTCGTTTGCTACTATTCACTTTTTTGCCGCGGAAATATCTCAGCACATCAGTAGTCAGATGATTTTAATATCTGCAACGTTGTCTTCTTTTCCTTTCTTCCATAGTGAATTAAGGCTGAATCCTTCTCGATAGAAATGTTTGTTTCACTAAATGGAACTACGTGCCATTTTAACGTAGATTGAGCGGTGTAGCGTCATGTTAAGAGCGATGTTAATAGCGCCGATAGTTCGGCGCCTGCTGAGGCCAACCGAGTTTCCTGGATTTAGATTTGTTTGGGAGGGTGGGAACACAGGATTGGGTTATCGTTAGCTCCACCAAATCATTGTGTAAACCGTATACGTCTCTATAAACCTCCACAAGTCTGAATTTGTCTCGAAGTTGGTGACGCATTTCAGAGGGATTGATTGGCGTCAAGCGCCTTTTCTTAGTGTAGATTGCAATTAGATGTAACCACCACCATCAATGCTCCATTCCGATAGTAGAGGCATTGTGTCCTCTAGTGTACACTGGTCGTCTGGTGCATACCAATATCTACAAACTGATTCTCTTTAAACACTGGTAATCTTCTCTGCTTCTCTGCTCACACATGACTCTTTTAGGAATAACCTTCATCCACAAACACTATATAGTTAGCGCCAAACACCTCCAGTCGAGTGCGACGCGTCTTCTGTAACACACGATCTTTCTTTCCTTAACATATACTCTTTCGCGTCTTTGCCAGGCCCCAATCGAAGGCGTATTGCGCTCATCTGGTTGGATACATCGGGCGCAAGCTACAATTGTCTCGGGTTTTGTGTACTTCTCACCAGAATAGACTTCTAAAAGATTATACATCACAACTTTAGAATAGTTCTAAATTTTCATACCGAACACGAGACTAAACATAAGTATAAGTATCGACATCAGAGTATGATTTCAAATTTCCACGCGACTAATTCGAATTAGACCAAGGAAAGACGTCCGGAGAGTGGGCATTCCCACGTCCACAAAAACAAAAGTACTCATCTACAGTCTTTCAGCTGTGTGGTATCGGTCTACACGTGCGACTTTAAAAAAAAATTTTAGCAGGCAAGCTAAACTGGTATCTTCTAAAACTGGTATTTGTGCTCAAAAAGGTTGTGTTGCCAGCACAAATACCAGTTTTAGAAGAAAGTCCGTGCCTAAATTACGTTTGCTATCAAAAGAGATAACACATCACGTAAGAAGTCCACAAATTATTTTAAGGAGCTCGAAAGCTTCTCAGCATATGTGTAGCTTGTTATTTACAAATGTAAAAAGCTTCAGCTGTCATGTTTTCGCCATCTATAAAGGAAAAATAGACCAATTTCAACAACATGAAATTGGCCTATGAATCAATAGTGCGGAAGCAAGGGAGGGTGACAAAATCGATTGTTGCCGAAGGATGTCACCAGCGACCTGTATATATTCGTGATCAGCATTGTCGATTACGCATCGAATTGGTCAAGTTCCGTTCAATTCCGTTAATGCGTGAATTAAACGTACAACAAACTTCCACATTTAAATCTCTTCTCGTGTTTAACTGAAACTTTTGAATATCATATCATGTATTATCCGCAGCAACATTTAAGACATAATTATTCTCTTATTTATTCTGATTCTTAAGTATGTTTCATCAGTAAAACCTGGAGAAAAGTCTTCTTTGTTTCTTTTCTTTAAAGTTCAGCAAGAAAAAGGTACTCCAGCTTTGAAAAACTTCAGAAGTAATATTTCGAAAGAGAATGCGATAAGTCTGTGATTTGTTATTGCCAAACAAAAACAAAAATCCATCCGTATATTCAAAGGACTAATCGCTTCCACTGTTTTGTAGAATTGGTGGTGAACATGCTCGTAAAGGTTTATAAGCTCTTCCTAACACATGCCTAAAAGTAACTTGTCCTATCAAGAGTTTCATATACATCGACACACTCCTCGATAGTGACCCCGTGGCAGAAACCTGACCTATCAAGAGGGTGGCTTTGGTTCGGTTCTCCTCAGTTGAAAGTTTCGCGTCTTTATAGAGAATTTTCGTGACACGCCAGACAAACATACACCCGGACTAAACGTGTGGTTATATAAAATGACATGCTTTGTAAAGTCTTTCTTTGTTTTGTTATGGCTGACACTCTAGTTAATTCATTCACTTTCTACACAAAGAGCTCAAAACGAGCTTTTATAGCGACTGTGCTCAAAGTAGCTCGGTGAGACTGACGATTGAGATTGAGACGGGACTCTTTTTTGCTGCGGTCGGACCGCAGGGTGGAGTAAAATTCCGACGATCGCAGCTCTAAAATGGTACATCGCGGGCTGCCACTTATGCAAATGCTTCAGCCTTCAGTTGGTTTTGACTCCACTGTATAAAAGTGAGTGACTAGAGACTTAGGGTTTTTATTACATTAATTGAACAGACTGAGACGGTGGTTCAGCAGAATATATTTATTGTACAGCAGGCAGAGAACGGTGCAATTAATGTGAGCGAAGTGATGGGTGGGCAGAGCGTTACCTGCCGCACTCTTGGACGGTACAAGTCGTTATGAGCCGAAAAATAACCATAACAGCGAACGGTACTTTGTACCACGCCCCTTATCTATCATCGGGGTCGACGATACTGCCGCGGGCGACAACACGAAATTAATAAATCACGACAACAATTTCTAGTTTGGCAAATTATTTCCTTCGTACGGCTGGACTGTTGCGGAGTTTGTGGAGTGGCGTGGGTGATGTGTTGACGTTGACTTGATAGTGGCTTCTCGATAGTAAATTGCTGGTGGTGGCTTGAGAGTTCGGCTTGGTGCAGGTGCGTTGATGATTGGTGGTGGTTTGCTAATGGGTTGTTGAAGACGATGACGGTTGACGTTGAGTTAGTGGTTACTTCTTGTATGGCCGCTTCGCGGGCGGCTGCGGTTCAGCTTTATCGCCTGTGCTGTTTTGGAGACTGAATCTGGGAAACTTGGACATCTCCCGGCGTGGTGATTATCACGATTCTCGTCCATGGTGCAGAATGCGCAGCTGGACTTAGGAGCAGTCCTTTCCATAAGCGTTTGGCAGGCTTTTTCGAGACTGTTGAGGCGAGGGAGCAGATGGTGTAGTAGTGTGGCGATGTCGCGCCTGTCTAGATCGTCAATGGAGAGCATAGCATCAACGGAAGAAAACATGATTTTGTGTTTCTTTTATGCTTTTCACCTCGCCTCAACAGTCACTATTTATACGTGTTCAGGTGGTCCGTATCTTGAATCCGCCCTTAATGAATAGTCTAGATGTAACTTCCACTGCTCTTGATGATGCGCCAAAGTGCTTTTGAGTGCATAATGAAACAAATTTGTAATTGACTGCGGCCACCCGAGAAGGTACATAGTTGTAATTGGAGTACTTTGTCCAAGACGATTATATCTTTGAGAGAGCCAACCGGGATAACATGCTTTTGTGCAAACGTGTATGAACATAACTGATAACATGTATATACAATGGAAAAAATAAACAGATATTAACTTTGTACATTCTCTCCTATTGAAACACGTGATCAAACCCGTACCGTGTAAGGCACTATGAAATGCAAAGTTCAAAGTCACCTATATTATTGGCTGCACCTTTGATCTTTTGATCTCTGTCATTTTTACTGCGCGGTCTAAACCGCTCTGGTACTCCCGTTGGCTGGTAGCCCACAAGCGGGCAACTCGAGAGGACCCGATCCATAAGTATGCCGGACGTGAGCCCAGCTATCTCTGCACGTGTTTGCTGCCCTAACCTACATAGCATGGTCTATTACTCTGATTTACGCAGCGAAATGCATAATCCACATTCTCAAAACATTGCTCGTGACGGCATGGCGAATCCAGCCCAACGAGTGCATTGGGCTGATAACAATGGCAGCCACTTGATCGGTAAGCCAACTGATTTTTGCTTGCTTGTGGCTGCATAGTATCAACTAACCGTTGAATCGGTTGCTGACCAATGCACTCGTTGGGCTGGATTCGTCATGCCGTCACGAGCAATGTTTTGAGAATGTGGATTATGCATTTCGTTATGTAAATCAGAGTAATAGACCATGTGCAGAGATAGTTGGGCTCACGTCCGGCATACTTATGTCCGCGAATCACGGTGACCCAAGCCAACTGTGTAAGACTGGTGGTCGAAGATTGAGGAGTTGCGCACATGTATGTGGTAGTACAGGTTACCTGCTAGCACGAATTTCTAGTGCTTGCTACCCCACTGGACTGCACATTCTTCCATCACGACAGACTCCTGGAAACGTAGCCGAACTTGGCTCCTTTCGGTTGCTCCACAACTAAGTGAACCGCTGGGTTTCAAGTAAGGCTGTGACAAACATTTGCTTTGGAGACTCGCAGGTAAACGTTAGTTACCTGTTGGATAATTGTAGCGTCCGGTAACATTCGTAGCTTTAACAATGCAGTGGTTCTGGTTCTCCTGCAATCTTGGAGAATTTTTGACTCTAGCCTTATGACCACTTCTTCATTGAAATAGCTTTGACATCCTCCGACATCACCTTTAGGGTTCCAAAAGGTGTTTCTAGAGGTAGTTTAGCCTCGCTATTGTTTCTAAGTGCACTAATTGAGTCTTCTGGACACAGGCAATCGTTTATCGAGCTGCTGCATTCGCACCTGATCTTGCTTATTCAGTGATCAAATTGAATTTGAGCTTCCGTGTAAGAGGCACATTACGCTGCAATACGGAAATGTTCAGAAAGGGCAAATGAAGCCCCCCTTTGATATCGCAAATCGTTTGTTTGAGATTGCACTTGCAAGTTTCTGTATTGAGATCACAGTGATATTGAAAACGTTTTGACGGGCGCATATGGGTGAATAATCGTGTCTCGTTGAAAAGGTTTTTCTATTTCCAACTTAAAGGCATCACTCCACGAATCTGAGGTGGTACGGATTTCAGGTGGAGTATTCGTATACGGGATGGGAGACTATGGAGGGGGGGGGGGGGTTTCGTCCATTTCTTCCTAATTGCCGTGAAAAACGGTCCGGAAGATACGGCTTGAGGCGTTCCGGCGCACTATTTTCTGCAAGGAGTTCGACTGGAGCGCGCCAGCCTTTGGACTTTGGATGACCCGATAATTTGACATGAGGATTTTTGCTGACCTTATCAGGCCATCAACAGAGGTCACGTCCACTACTTTGCCGCACGGCCAATTTCCTCTAGGTATCAGATCTTGCTCGATTAATACTATTTCTTCGAGCTCTGGATGTGTTCTTTTCAGATGTCTTGGTTGTTTGTAATCCACTTTCTCACTTTCTCGAAGGAGATCAAGTCGATGTGAATCACACCCAGTGTTTTGAAACGGTTTTGAGACCAGGACTCAATCTTGGAGTACCAATTATTATTATTATTATTATTATTAGAGTCCTTGCTACTTTTTGAGTGTTGTGCATTTGCCCAAATACTTTTTGAAAGCACAGGTAAAATGGGAATAGAGAATCTTTGGAGTGCGATAGTTAGGGTATGATCCTCCCTGCAGTGTGTGTTTTCATTGTGAACCTTGAGCAGGATTAGTCGAACCAGTTCGGATTCTTCGGGAATGAAGATAGGTGATTTTGTATCCAAGTGCAGATACGCATTTTGTAGGCGTGATTCATGACGAATTATCCTTTTCTGGTCGTGGATTACTTTCTTATCACGAAATTGTTTCGTAAGATCTTCGAGTGTATAATGACTTTGTTCCGCACACTCCTCTTTTGTGTTGGCCACTTCTGTGGTTGTATCAATGGACCTTTACGGCCATGTGCTTGAGTTTTGTTCTAACCAACGTGGTCCTTCCACCCAAACATGGTTATTGATTTGTTGAGTTGTAAGACTACGGATACCCGCATCAGCAGGGTTGTGTGAAGTATCAACATGGAAGAATTCTGAGGGGGGCCATCTATTTCAAGTTGGTCCCGCAAGTTGGTAATTCTTTCGCGTTGATTTGCAACGAATATGAGTAGTTTTTTTTAATGCTGATTTCAACCACCACATCGCTATCTGAGACGATAGGAACTTGTCCAGTATGTCCACACATATTGGATATTACTGACTTGTCAACGCGTATTGGCATGAAAATGCCAATACTGAAAATATGCGCATGTTGCTATCGCCACATTACTAGCGTCGGCGAATACCCACAGGCGCACTTTGCTACCTTGTTGAGAGATGGATCTGGAAACTGAGATCACTGCGTTGTTGACGTCTTCGCAATGTTTGTTCCATCGTTCACAGATGGCTGGATCAAGGGCGCCTCTCCATTCAAGATTTTTATTTTCAAATACTTCTCTCATCATTGCTTCAAGTTTGACAAGGAGAGGTCCAGCGAGTGTGATAGGATTATAAGCCGAATTTGTTTGGCTAACGATATCCTTTCTTGTCAGTTGACTGACTGGTCGAAAATGTGTCGTAACTTTGAAATTATCTCGGATTGCATTGTAGTCGACACCCAGAAATTTTAGAGAACCATTTTCCAGTCTATCACGACTCTTCACAAGAGTGATCCTTAATAGGATTGAAAAGGTCTTGGATGAAGGACAACCATGCGAGCAAGCAGGGTTTCGAAAAGGATTCAGCACGATCGACCATATTCACACTGTTTCGAGACTCATCGAGGTATCACGAGAGTACAAGATGCCGCTCTGTCTCACTTTCATCGACTTGAAGAAGGCCTTTGACTCAGTTGAGACGGAAGCGGTCGTGGAAGCCTTGGACAACCAAGGCGTTCCCACTCAGTACATAAAGGTGCTTCGAGAGTTGTACAGTAACTTCACGACCGGAATCTCGCCATTCTACAAGAATATCATCATTGACGTGAAGAGGGGGTTCGACAGGGTGATACAATCTCACCCAAAATATTCACAGCCACCCTCGAGAACGCAATGCGAAAGTTGGAATGGGACGACATGGGAGTGAAGATCGATGGTCGGCAGCTACACCATTTGCGCTTTGCTGATGACATCGTACTGATAACACCTAGCATCAGCCAAGCGGAACGAATGCTGACCGAATTCGCCGAAACATGTGGATGCATCGGTCTTGAGCTGAATCTTCAAAAGACGATGTTCATGCGGAACGGATGGATCTCGGATGCCCCATTCACGCTCAACGGAACGAACATATCCGAATGCACCAGCTACGTCTATCTGGGTCGGGAATTGAACATGATGAACGACCTGGCCCCCGAGCTGGGCAGGAGGAGAAGAGCGCTAGGAGCGTACAAGAGCATCGAGGACGTAGTGAAAAAGACCAAGAACACCCGGCTCCGTGCTCACCTCTCAACACCACCGTACTTCCTGCTTTGACCTATGCCTCAGAAACCTGGGCACTTCGCAAGCAGGAAGAAAACGCGGTGAGCGTCATTGAACGCGCAATTGAGAGAGTGATGCTAGGAGTATCCCGTTTCAAGCAAGTGAGAGACGGGATTCGAAGTTCTCTCCTACGTCAGCGATCGAAGATCAGAGACGCCGCCGCGTTTAAAAAAAAAAAAAAAAGGGGGGGCGGAGACGTGAACGCTTTAACGACAACCGTTGGACCAGAGCCGTGAGCGACTGGATTCCCCGCGATATTAAGCGCAATACAGGAAGACCGCCGACCCGATGGTCAGATTTCTTCACGAAGTCCTTCAAAGAAAATTACGATGCTCTTCGTGTCCCACGCGAAAGGAGGAACCACTGGGCTACTCTGGCACGCGACCGGGACAAATGGAAGAATTACTGGCGCCCGCTCGACCGGTTCGAAGACCAACGGGAGTCAAGGTGATCAAGGTGATCACGACTCGGTGTTTGAAAGTTAACCTCATTTGAATTTGATATGTACTCCCTCAAATTCATACCGACTTTCGCGAATAGTATCTTAGATTCTCGATACCCTTGTAGAGCTTCCTCTACAGTGTCGGCAGTCATCATGATATTATCGATTTATTTGTTCTTGCCAATTTCAGTGGCAAGATCTGTGTTTTGGCTGCTCAAGAATGACGTCAAGCACATATTGAGAATGCTTAGAGATGCTGTTACTCCAAAAGGGAGTCTTTTGAACTTGAAGTGTACCAGGTTATTTCTAGTTGGTGGAAGGTTCATATTTTTCAGCCACAAAAATCTGCACAAGTTTCTATTCGAAGGGAATAATTTGAGTGAAGGCGGTTTCACTGTCGCAAATCAGAATGATTTTGTTGCATCTTGATGCTTACAAAATGCCGTGAATTTTGTTAATGAATGACTCTCCTTTGTGAATCACGTCATTAAATGATAGCTTTCCCCTTCGTTTTGAGGAAGTATCAAAAACTATTCTCAAAGGCGTTTTCTTGTTTGCTTTCCAAACGCCTGAATGCGGCACGTAGTAGACTCCTACCGCGCTAGATTCAGCGTCTTCGAATTGCTCGATTAATTCGGTTTCTTCGTAATTTTTGAGGATTTTGCTGTACCATTCACGTTGTAGATGGTTTTGCTGGAGCATCCTTTGCAGTGATTCCGGGCGGCGAATACCTACAGCGTAATTATTCTCAAGTTCAAAAATGTTTTCTTTCGAAGGGAATGGAGCATTTATGCGTCCTTGTTCAAAAGAAATTCTCTTTGAGTATTCTTCAAGGCTTTTCTGGATCACGTCGTCTTCTTGACACTCTTGTGCTGATACACCAAGACCTTCGAGTTCGAACATTTTTCTCAAAATCTCTTGTTCGCTGTTTTCACGTAAATCAGTGAGTGCGTAGCACAGATTATCTTTTTTGTTCTCTGCATCAGCAGCTCCCTTTCCGTAAATCGTCCGAATACGTTTTTTGCGATATATAGACCACTGGAGGTCTTTACTAAATGACAAGGACCAGCTACTAGACCATGATAGTAGTGTGGTCCTACTAAAACATGTGGAGTTTGATGTTCCCTTCTAAGCTTTGTGTTTGCCAGACAAATATTGTTCTCTTTGAGAAAATCAACATCAACTGGGCTTAGATTTACACTGGGAAACTGATCATTTGTGATCACAGGTTTAGTTTGAATTTTCATGTTGATCACTCCACCAAAAGCTGTACCAATCCTCATATGTACTATGTGACTTTTGAAGCACTCAATAAGTCTACCATTTCTGGATATAGTGCATATCTAAGTGGTCTCTAGAGGTAGGCCAAAACGTTTGGCTAGTGACTCTTCAATCACAGTTTTCTGTGCTCCAGCATCGAAGAAAAAAAAGCACTTTCTCAAATTCCTTCTTATTGCAATTCCAAATGATCCCTTCACTTGTCATGAGAACTAACTGGGATGCGTTATTTATTTATTCTGTGTCTGAAAATAGTTTCTCAGCACCCGCGTGAGTATTATTCAACGTTACTTTTCTCCCGTCGTTATGATTTGCCGGATTTTCCCCGTCACGATTCGTTGCGTACATCGGTCTTGTGTTATTCTGACCATTTATATTCCTTTGACTTGAATTCCATGCTAGCACCTGGTTTTTCTGCTGCTTTGGTTCCTTCTTAAAGTGTCCGCATTGGAAACACTCTGGTTTCTGACAATCAAAGCTGGTATGGTTAGGTGAACAGCATTTCTAGCATCTGTTATCATCTTCTATTATTTTGCGCCGACTGTTCTGTTCAGTCACTGTTCTGCACAACATTGGATGATGACCTTTGTGGCAAAACAAGCACCACTCATTGGCTAGAGGTTGCTGGCTGATGTACTTTGCTTTTGGAGTACTCACTTTATTGTTTATTGAGCGACCCAATCTGTTTTCGATATAACTTTTTGCGGCAACTTCTTTCTTTATCTGCGCCAAAAGGTCTTCGATTGTTTGTTGCTCGAATGCTTGACCAGATATCAAAACAGGTTGTATGATGTCCGATGGGAACTTTGCTATGACGGCTTCGCACCATATGGGGTCACAGGTATTTTGCACATCATAACCTGCTGTTATCATTTGGTTGACCAAGACGTGAATTTGATCGAAAACAACTGAACTATTATCTGCTGAGCTGTTAGCTGGCCTCATATTAACCAGTTTTTGCATTATTTGAGACCTGTTTATACTTTTATTGCAGTATGTTTCCTGCAATGTTTTTATGATCCAGTTGTAGTTTTCTGGAATTAGTTTTATGTCTTTTTTGGCAGTCTGAGCTCTGACTCTCAAGTTTTCCTTAAGTAGCAAGATTTTCTCCATAACATCTAGCTCCTTGGTTTTGTGAACTAGTGTCTCAAAAATTGCCCAGTATTCGGCGAACTCTTTAGCATCTCGGTAGAGATGCTTGGGGAGGTTTAATCGATCGATAACGGAAATGTTCTGTTTGATTCTGTTCCGAATCGACTGAATTTGGCAACCCTGATTGTGAAGTGCTCGGTTCGCTCTCATCATGGTCATAGCAATAGTCGGAGCCGGTGCTCCGACCCCCTTCAGTTTTGAACGGTTGGCGAAATTACCCCATTCAATTTTGGGCGGTTGGCGAAAGGACCCCCTTCACCTGAACTGCACCCCATGAGCTAAACCCTTTTCACCTGACGAGGGTCCGGCTTCTCTCTATCGCTCCTATGATTATGGTGGCTATTTTGTTCGCCGTCATCATTTTGTGTGAGTTGGGTTTCTACCTCATCTGAATTTTGGTTTTCAGCCCTTGTACATCGGATAGTGTACCCGAGTTTTACACTCATTCTGTCCAAAATGCAACTGCTTTCGTCTAATCGAGCAGTCCGCATAAATATGAGGTCATTTGCCTCTGCGATAGCCGCTTGCAGCTGAGGCTCATCTTTAATTTGCTCCATTTCAAGCATTAAATCTTTCTTATCAGATTTATTTTTACAATTTCTGTACTTGTCCCTTATTTCATTGTACAATGTTTGCAGATTTTCTTTGCTTTCTCAAATCTGCCTTATACCGCTCTTTAAGAGGGTAATTGCCTACCTACATTTTTTGTAGCTCTCTTCGCCTACAGTAGGTCAATCAGTCTTTGTTGTGTACTTCTTATATCTGGAGACTTAATTTTTGAGCGTTGGTGCGCTCAACACATTTGGTGTCTTATGGAAATGAAGAGCCATGTTATTGGCAATTTCTCCCCAAAATTTAAATTTGTTGTGATTATTCGAAGATTTAGCTCCAGGTACTGTGTACGGGAGCGAAATGTTCCAAAAGTGGGATGAATCAACTGCTTCTAGGTCTTTGATTGGACCTCTGTGCTCTTTACTAATGAGCTATTCTCTTCTTCTGGTCTCAAAGATGTTGCTCTTTGACGAGGGAGTATTGGCTTGTTTTAGCCGATGCACCAGACTATAAAAGTGGGTGACTAGAGTCTTAGGGTTTTTATTACCCTACTTATTATTATTATTATTCTATTACTCGAACAGACCGAGACGGTGGCTCAGCAGGATATATTTGTTGTACGGTAGGCAGAGAACGATGCAATTAATGAGTGGGCAGAGCGCTGCCTGCAGGAATCTTGGACGTAAAAGCCGTTATGACCCGAAAAATAACCATAACAGCGAACGGTACTTTATACCACACCCTTTATCTATCATCATAGTAGTTATCTATCAGTTTCAATAATCGTGCGGAACAGTTAAAGGCATCACCCAACGAATTTGAGGTGGTGCAGATTTCAGGTGGAGTATTCGTATACGGGATGAGAGACTACGTAGAGGGGGTCATTCCGTCCAATTCTACCTAATTGCCGTAAAAAACGGCCCAGAAGCTACGGCTTCAGGGGTTTTGGCGCATTATTTTCTACAGGTAGTTTGACTGGAGCGCGCCAGCCTTGTGCGGCGCCGCATCTTCCGGGCCGTTTTTTACGGCAATTAAGAAGAAATGGACGGAATGACCCCCCCCTTTCCGTAGTCTCCCATCCCGTATACGAATGCTCCACCTGAAATCTGCACCACCTCAGATTCGTGGGGTGATGCCTTTGAAGCAGGAGGCTATGCGTAAGAATTACAAATATTTCAAAAAGTTGTCTGTACCCGCTTGTAATATGTTCATGTGAGAAGCGGCTTCACACGACGCAAATGCACCAGGCTCCAATTCATTTTGATTCGACCATATCTCCAAGTGAGCAGTAAATTATCAAATGTGCTTCCTTAACACACTGATGACAGTGCCCCTTTTAATTTTATTGGGATACAGAATCTCCACTAACTCATTTGTCCTGTTTTTTTGTAATTGTTCCTTTTTTTTGGTATAACTTGCGCGAATCGAATCACATACTAGTCACGTATTATACCTGACGCGTAAACTTTCCTTTGACCTGTACTGCCGTCATGGAAAAAGGGTCTTTTCATATGACTGCAGTTTTGTTGTCGTGCGTCCTTATTTAAACCGATATGGGGAAAACTTTGAGTTGAATTAAGTTGAAGGAGAAACAATAGAAACAAAAGTAAAGAATATATGACATTCGAGAGAAGATTTCTCATTCTATAAGACAATGTTTTACCTATTTTTTTACTTAATTGATTCTTGTTTTCTCAGATCATTAAAGCGGAGGGACAACATGGCAAAATGAGCATTTTCATCGCCGGTTTTTTGCGGTTGGTTGAAGGACGTTGAAGCTGACTGGGATATTTGTGTTTTTCATGGAGAGCACTGAATGAGGAATGAAAATTTCAAAAAAAGTGAAGAATGTTTACAAGAACATGAGAAAAAATGCTATATAATAACGCGCTTAGTCCGTGTGTGTGTATGTGTTTGTGTGTGTGTGTTTGTGTGTGTGTGTGTGTGTGTGTGTGTGTGTGTGTGTGTGTGTGTGTGTGTGTGTGTGTGTGTGTGTGTGTGTGTGTGTGTGTGTGTGTGTGTGTGTGTGTGTGTGTTTGTCTGTGTGACGAAAATACTCCATAATGATGCAAAACCTTGCATACAGGGAGCCCCAGCGCAGTGGAATGGGTTTCTATGTTTCCTTCACATATCTATTTCCCAACATGTCTCCCTAACGCTGCTAACATCCTTTCTTCAAAAGAAGGAAACACACGTGCGAACGGCTGCTTAAATACAACACATAGTAGCCAACAGTTTACGGGATTCGACGTAGAACGTTATTTGTGTCACTACGATAGTGGTGTTCACGTTATCAGGAGATAAGATATTAGCGCATCATTTTTTGCTAATGAGAATGATGTGCTAATATCTTATCTCTTGAGAATGGAGGAGACTCATAGTTTGAATAGTTTCCAAATCGTAGAGGTTTGAGAGAAACAGCGATGAAAAATTAAGCTGGATTGCTCTCCAAATATAGAACTGAGCGTTTAGGGAAAAAAAAAATCTTTCATCTATGCTTAAATTTTCGGGTAAAAAAATTGAATAAAGCGTTGATAGAAAAACGCAGATATAGTTTTCCAAAAATATGTAGTCGCTACTGTTATTTTTGTCATTTTTTATTGATCGGTGAAGGCGAGCGAAGCGAACACCCAAATAAGCCTGAAGTCCGGCTTTAGCCGGACGCTATGTAATAGCATGTTTACTTATCCACCAGCGCGTTTAGTCCGCGTGTGTATGTATGTGTGTATATGTGTATGTATGTGTGCATACATGTGTGTATGTATGTGTGCATGTGTTTGTGCGCCGACGTCACAAATCTATCAAATACGGCGAGACCGGTCCCACTGCGTCGGAATGGTGCGCCGACGCCTGTTAATCCGTGTAGCGAGCACATAACGCCATCTCGTTGGCAGTCTCCCACGAGAGCGTTTACTCGCGAAAAAGATCATGGAGCACAATTGAGTAGCGGATTAGTCGGGGCTCTAAAACTTAAGCATCAGTCTTAGAGGATCCACGGCATATAGGTTGAAGCTACCAAGAAAAAGGAAGTTAAAGCTGGAACTACTACTGTTTTAACTTTACCAAATCTTCCAAATAAGTGAGAAAATGTAGTTGTGGGGCCACTCAGTGGCACCCTTACTTCTGGACGATCTCTCTTACTTTTTTCTCCTAGTAACTTTAGCTTACATGTTATTATTTACTTAGATGCTTAGATGGCCCGTCTTCACTGAACCTGCGAGTTCCAGAATCACTCGTTTCGTTCCCTCGCCATGGTAATCCAAAATGTTCTCAAATTTCGTGAGTGACGTTGACGAGATCCTTGAGCCGTATCCAGCTGAGCTCCCAGCCAGTCCATCCGTATAGCGAACACGTAACCTTATCTCGTTGGCGGTCTCCCACGAGGGCGTTTAACATCTCTTGGGATCCACTCTAGCGTCCTTTTAGTCCATCTATCGTCGATTCTTCGGGACATTCCTCTTAAGCGCCGGTTAAACTTCAGAAGGCATCTTTCAAGGGCATTTTGGGTAGTAAGTGGCTTTCTAGACGTGGCAGCGGTGTCTGCCCACATCTCCGCTGCGTAACAGAGCGCTGGAAGAACTGTCGAGTCGAACAGATGGGGTGGAAGATCCGCACCTTGGTCCGTAGTTTCCCTGACAGGTGCGAATGCTGCCCACGCTGCTCTCATTCTTTTACTCAGTTCTTCCTTCAAGTCGTTTTCCATGTTCATGGAACATCCGAGGTATACGTATGACGAAGTTTCCACGATTTGGGAGCCTTCAAGTTCTACTCCTCCGTTCTCGCAGTAGGCGTTCTTCATTAACTGTGTTCTCTGTTTATTCGCAGTCCTATTCTCTTCCCTGTTTCCCCTGAGAACGATATCGTCCGCGAAACGAAGGTTCGAGAGAAATCTTCTATCAACGCGTATGCCTCTTTCTTCCCAGGAAAGTGATTTCATTATCCATTACAATGCAGCCGTGAACAGCTTCGGCGATGTAGTATCGCCTTGTCGTACCCCTTTCCAATGGGGAAGGTGGAAAAGCTGTATCATAGTGGTGCATCGATCGCAGCAATTGGCTAATGTCCTCACATACGACGTATTCACACCTTGATCGACCAGCGCTAACAGTGTTACATTTGTTTCTACGCTTTCGAAGTCTTTCTCATAGTCGACGAAGGTTAGAACAAGGGGCAAGCGGTATTTCCGGCAAACCTGTATGACCCTCGACACGGTCTGGATGTGGTCCATACAGCTGAACTCTATGACGGAATCCAGGTTGGGCTTCATCCAGTGTCCTAGATATGCTCGTGAGGATGATCTTTGTGAATACTTTGTATAGCACGCTCAACAAGCACATCGGACAGTAGCTCCGAAGGCCCTCTTATGGATAAGAACGGTTTGCGACGTCTTCCACTGGTCTGGGATCTTTTCTTTCTGAAGGTAGGATGCCATGTGCACTGCTAAGATTACATGAATTGGATGGCCACCAGCCCGAAGAAAGTCTGCTGATATAAAATCAGGTCCGGGGGTTGTGAAAGGTTTCATGCTCTTGACAGCGACTCGTACTTCCGAAGTTAGAATCCGTGGTGGAGCTTCACCAGTGGGGATGATCGGGCTTGAAATAGGAGTTGATGAAGGGAAAAGGTTCGAGTAGAGCCTCTCCGTAATGAATTCTATCTCACGACGAGAAGACGTGCGAGTCCCGTCCTCGCTCGGCAACGCTGCTAGCGCAATACTATATTCCCGGCGGCACTTCTTTAGATTCGTTCTTCCGCTTATATGTCAATAATCCTCTATAACTAATGCTTAATTCTTAGGGCCCCGACTAATTTAGTTATTTACTTCCACAAATAAGGGCGTCACAGAGTGGCCAGCCCCAACTACGTTCTACTCCGAACGAGTTTGCGACAAATAAATAATTAAGTAATATCACGTGTTACTTCCAAAGAAAAAAAAAAGAACCGAAAATGAATACCATAGCAATCCACGATCACTAAGCATGCATGCAACAACTTTTATTCACACAATTTCGATTTGTATTCGCAAGTTTGTGGCCCTAAAAAGGGCCATTGGGTTAGTCTTTATGAAGGCTGTGCACATTCGCCCGCTTCGCGACTTTAACGGGACTGCCACAATTGGGGCAAAGTCGCTCTTTCCACAGCAATCCACCATCAGCGAGCCATTCGTCGAATTCCTCCTTCGACTTCGATGCAAGCTCCGGCGAAATGGTAATCAGTAATCTGAGTGAAGTCACGAAGAGTCAGGAAGTTAGAGACACCCATTAAGCAAATGGAATGATTTAAAGGCATCACCCCACGAATCTAAGGTGGTGCGGATTTCAGGTGGAGTATTCGTATACGGGATCGTAGATTATACAGAGGTGGGTGATTCCGCCCATTTCTTGCTAATTGGCGTAAAAAACGGCCCGAAAGATGTCGCGTGTGCACACGGCTGGCGTGCTCCAATCGAAGTCGTTGTAAAAAGTTGCACGCCGGAATGCTCGAAGCCGTATCTTCCGGGCCCTTTTTACTGCAATTGGGAAGAAATGGACGGAATCACCCCCCCCCCCCTCTCTCTCTCTCTCTCTCTCTCCTTAATCTACGATCCCGTATACGAATACTCCACCTGAAATCCGTACCACCTCAGATTCGTGGGGTGATGCCTTTAACGGCGAGAACGATTAACGTGTTCTATGGACGTCTTTGCGCCTGTTATGACTCCATTACCTTTTCCAGTTTCCACCGCGAATCGCCTCAAATAATCGGATCAAATACAGTAAGAAAGCAGTTCGATTTGGGTGCGTCAGAGTGCCCCCCTCTCTCTCTCCCCCTCCCCCCCACCTATATTTTACCCGGTGTCAGGTCCTTCTGACCCGAATACGATTAGTACTGTAATAACGCGCTTGTCGACTATGTTTTTGCATTTGGATCGTCCGGCATTTAAACACGGATCATTATACCTATTGTCTATCTTCTTGATACTCGTGAATGCTCATTGTATTTTGTTGTCACTGAAGGTTAATAGCTGAAGAGTAACATTTATAACAGTGAAATCCTTATGCGTCTATTTTCACATGTGTCGGGCATACCTGCCTTAATTACCTGCTCTGCTCT
This sequence comes from Necator americanus, assembly GCF_031761385.1. Lineage (NCBI taxonomy): Eukaryota > Metazoa > Nematoda > Chromadorea > Rhabditida > Ancylostomatidae > Necator > Necator americanus. The sequence goes on from NC_087376.1 coordinate 11,077,137, forward strand.
ATTTGTGATAAGCTGCGACGTCACAACGCGACGCTGCCCGCGCTCCATGCACGTGTACTCGGTTCTGCCGTTGTGGGAGTGGGTGGTGTTCCTTACTTCGGTGTCTAGTTCCATGTTTTGTGTCAATTTTTTCTACTAGTCTTTTGCTGTTTTTGTTTTAGCAACTTGACAATGGAGCTGACAACAATGTTCTCGATTATTTTGTTGTTTTCGTTGAACACCTCTGCGTACTGTCATGAATCTGCATACGAAAAATATGGACGTGAAATCAATGAGAGGGTAAGTTCTATCACATATACTGAGGAAACCTACAGTGTCCAACTTGTAGATTTGAAGAATCCGAAGTTCATCCTTACGAGATTTCGCTTCTCTGTGTGCGAAGCATTATTGCGAGCTATAGAAGACAGATTTCCATTCCTATTTTTTACAGTCATCTTCCAAAATACACAGGATGGCTGTGTGTCGTGTAACACCGGAGTCAGTCTGTAACTGCACTCAGGGGAGGTTCTTCTTCCGCAGCCGGATTTTAAAGCAAGGCTGCATATTTGTATTTTTCCGACATCTACCACCTTTATGGGATATTTGCACGCTTGTCGCAATCACTCGATCTTTGTTCTGCTTTGTCAAGCGTCTGCGGCGTCGATGCAGCAAGGTCAATTTTATCGATGGTTGATTTGCTAGAGCAAGCAAGTCCGTCTAGAGATTCATGCGTAGCAATTTGTTTCGGAGGAGTTACAGTTTTCCTGACAGGAGCGTCGAAGTCCCAAAGAATCGAAGAACTTGTGGTCCTATGGCGAACATCGCAAGAAATCAAAAGAAAATGAATCGATTTAACAGTAAAGTAGAAGAACCACTAGAACAGTGAAGCTAAAAAGGTGCAAAATTGCGTTCAGATTTTGCGCTACCGACTAGTCATGCTGACTGCAGATAAATCTAATGTTTCTGAGAATTCCATTTTGTTTTGTTCCGAGTTGTAGACAGCGGAATTTCATATCAGTGCTAATGCGCAGTAGTATTCTGAGTTCACTTGAATTCCATCGTGTAGTTTAGGATATAACATCCGTCCTTGGTGTTCGGATGAAGGCTATAAAGAGAAATAGCTCGAACGTGGAAGTAAAGCTAGAAGTTCGGCAATGCCAGCATACTATTTTTTTGCAATATGATGTTATGGAATGTTAGGAAATGAGTGGAAATTATCAGACAAGATAATTTGGTTGTGTACTGACAGAAAACGTGAGTAGATGTTATATCCGAACATGCTCGGCATTAAACCCGAGATATTACAAGAATGGTGAGCACCGAGTAAACGTAGCTGACCCAGTGATCCAACTCCAATGTTGTTCGAAAATCTTATAGAATAATTTCCGAAAAATCTGTGATTCGCACTATTAATCGACGTTCAGTAAATTGAAGATAAGTAGTTGAGACCATCTTGCTTAGACGAGAAAAGAACTGAACATGCGAGCATTATTATTATCATTGTTTTGACTATTCCTAGCATGATACAACTCGTCTGAACACCCAGTATTTTTGCTTTTAGTTTCATCACGTTTCGAAATATAAGCAAACACAAATGAGAGTCTTCATATTCTTTCTATACTTTCTGAGTCTTCCATTACAGCTGTTTTTTGATTCAAAATTGGGCTCAGGATAGTGGGGAAGCAAAACGAATGCTGTCCTCTGCTTTTTTCTGTTTTATACGTCTTTTTTCAAAGCAGTGTTCCATATTTGCGATAAGCACATTGTTCTATCATGCAACACAATAACGGGCTTATTCTGTCATTTATGTGTATGTGTGTGTAACAAAATTCCAGAACGCGGTGAGACGTGTCTAACGAAGTTAGATAGGTGTGATGACCCTCCAAAGCGAAAATGAATACTAAAAATAAAATGAAGTGCGACGGGTTCCACGACGTAATATTGCTGCGCCGACGCAAATAACCGTTATAGTAGGGTGCGACGGGGCCTACGATGTCGAAATGGTACACTAGTGCCAAAAAGCTATAAAATGTGGTGCGTCGGGTCCCGCGGCGTCGGATTGGTGCGTCGATGTCAGAAAGCTACAAAACGGGGTGCGACCGGTCCCGGTAAAATAGAGTGACGCGGGTACAATGGCGTGCGCGGTAAGTTCGTGCACATGTCACAAAAGGTAAATGGGACGTTGCAACTGTTTCATAAAAGTGACCACTGCACGCGTTGCTTTTTACCTCTATGGCTCCTCGGT